>NW_020185325.1:5237475-5528827 GCF_003031525.2 Neophocaena asiaeorientalis asiaeorientalis | reverse complement strand
TGTGTTAAACATTATCAGAAGAAAGAGTGTATTTACACAGGGGGTTTGGTTGGAGTAGGCCTGAAGGCGGAGAAAAGGTAAAGAAGGCTGTGTGATTTGCCGTGACCAGTGTAATGTCTTTTTAGGATGAAAGTAAGATCCTGAGGTCAGAGATTAGCAGGCAACAAGATCACAAACAGTATAATAATAATTATAATTATAATTAAATGGCTCTGACTTAGAAAGAAATAGGTATTTGTGGATAGAGAGACAGCAGAGAAGAAAGTAGAGGAGAGAGAGGATGGCCAATCAGTAGAGCAGAGGGGAATGTGGAAATCTGGTTTGAGGTTATTGGCAACTGTTCACTCGTCAGGCTCCCCATGCCTTCAGAATGTATTCTGCATGAAGCATAAAGCCAAAAAAAGAGTGGGTCTTATTATTGTTGTTTTATTTTTTTCTTCTAGAATTCCTGCTTTTTTAAATAAACTTTTTATTCTGGAATACTTTTAGCTTTACAAAAGAGCTGTGAAGATGGTATAGAGAGTTCCCACATACTGCACACCCAATTTTCTCTAGTACTAACATCTTACATTAGTATGGTACATTCCATACAATTAATGAACAGATACTGATACAGTATTATTAAACCAAAGTTCATACTTTATTAAGATTTCTTTAGTTTTTATCTTGTGTCCTTTTTATGTTCCAGGATCCCATCTGGGTTACCACATTACATTTAGTTGTCATGTCTCCTTAGGTTCTTGTTGGCTGTGACAGTTTTTCAGACTTTCCTTGGTTTTGATGACATTGACAATTTTGTGGAGTACCAGTCAAGTGTTTTGTAGAATGTCCCTTAATTGTAATTTGCCTGATTTTTTTTTTAATGAATAGACTGGGTTTATGGGTTTTGGGAGGAAGATCAGAGAGGTAATGTGTAATTCTCGGTGTATCATATTAAGAGTACATACCAGCAATATGACTTATCCCTGTTAATCCTAACCTTGGTCATCTGTTCGAGGTGATGTTTGTCAGGTTTCTCCATTCTAAAGTTACTCTTTTTCCCCCTTTCCATACTGTATACTTTGTAAGGAAGTCACTATACATGGCCCACATTTAAAGAGTGGATGCTACGTTCTACCTCCTTGAAGGATGAGAAAGACGAGCATCTAGATAAATTACTTGGATAATTCTGCCCAGGAGATTTAGCTATTTCCTCTTATTATATATATGTTATATGTTTTATATATATATATGTATATACACGTATATATAATCAGTATGGACTCACCGCTATTTATTTTATGCTGTTGGTTACAATCCAATATTATTATATTTGTTTAGTTGCCAAAATTTTTCCAATTTGGCCACTGGGAATTCTTTCAGTTAGTTCCTATCTCCCCTTGACATATGCTCATTATGTCTTTTTGGTTTTGCTTTTGTTTTCAGCACTTCCTTTACTTTGGGGCACTGTAAGATGCTCCAGACTCATCTTGTATATTTCCTGCCCCAGTCTGGGAATTGACCATTTTTCCGAGGAGCCTTGATTCCTTTTACTGGAATGGCATTAGAAAACATGATCTGGGCCCTTGGTATGCTCATTTCCACTGGGGTGCCCTTGCTCTAGGTTCTGTCAGATAACAGAGCAAAGAAATACATGTGTGTACACTAACCCCTGTATACGTACGTATCTATAAATCTCTCTATATATATCCATCTATCTCTATTTTAAGCTAAATATGCATTCATATTGAAGTTGCCAACTCTAATCCATTACAATATGAATCATTCTAGCCTTCTTCCCTTGCTGATCTGAAACCTCCCACTACAACAGTGAGGAACCTGGCTCCTGCCATCCATCATCCATTTGCTTAATTGTTCAATTCTAATATTATACATGTACACTGGTTGCAAAATTGTTAACCCAAAACCCCATTGGAAACTTGATCAGCTAGAATCCAGTGCTTATGGACAACTGCTTTTGCCTTACAAATTCTACTAATTTCCAAAGTTTCTTAGGTCAGAAACATATTCCCTGACTACATTTACAAAAATTTTTCATACATTTTTAGTACAATTAAATTCTTGCCTCATGATCTGCATTCCATCCTGGGATCCCCTGACCTCCTAAATGATATTTTAAAATTTGTACTCATTAAGGTTAACTCTTTGTGCTATAAAGTTCTACGGGTTTTGACAAATGCATGGTGTTATATAACCACCATTACAGTAGCATACAGAAGAGTTTCACCACCTTAAAATTCCCCTGTGCTTCTCTTAATCAAACCACCCACCTCCCCCAAACTTCTGGCAATCACTGATCTTTTCACTGTCTCTATATAATTTTGCCTTTTCCAGAATGTTATATAAATGGAATTATACATTCTATAGCCTTTTCAGAATTTCTTTCACTTAGCAATATGCATTTAAGATTTATCTTTGGGCTTCCCTGGTGGCGCAGTGGTTTGGAGTCTGCCTGCCGATGCAGGGGACACGGGTTCGTGCCCCGGTCTGGGAAGATCCCACATGCCGCTGAGCGGCTGGGCCCGTGAGCCATGGCCGCTGAGCCTGTGCGTCCGGAACCTGTGCTCCGCAAGTGGAGAGGCCACAACAGTGAGAGGCCCACGTACCGCAAAAAAAAAAAAAAAAATTTGTCTTTGCTTGGCTTGACAGCTCATTTCTCTTTATTGCTGAATGGTATTCCATTGTATGAATGTACAACAGTATGTTTATCCATTTACCTATTAAAGGACATCTTGGTTACTTCCAATTTTGTGTAATTATGAGTAAACATGCATATACAGGTTTTTGTGTGGGCATGAGTTTTCAAATCAGTTGAGTAAATGCTTAGGAGCATGGTTTGCTGGATTGTATGGCAAGATTTTATATAGCTTTGTAATGAAAAACCAAATTGTTTTCCAAAATGGCAGTGCCATTTTTTATTGAGAGTTCCTATTGTTCCAAATCCTCACCAGCAATAGATATTGTCATTTCTGGGGGATGTTAGCTATTCTAATAGGTGTGTAGTGGTATCTCATTGCTGTTTTAATTTGCATTTGCATAAAGACAAATGATGTTGAGCATTTTTTAATATGTCTACTTGCTGTCTGAATATCTTCTTTAGTCCATGCTTCTTTTTAATATAGTCTTTCCTTAGAAGGAATAAAATATCATATTGTATATTTCCTGAGCCCAGAAGCCGCCATTTCTGAATGTTTGACTGGATTTCATGTTTTTCTAATTACAGTCACATTCTAATCTATCCTGACTGGTGTTTTCAGAATGATCAGAATCTCTATCTCACCTTTAGACTTAGTATCTTGGATTACTTCTAATGGCCTAATCTTTTTCTTTAACTGTTAATTTGTATTAGTTTAAATCTCAAAGGGCAATCTTATTTCCAAATTCTTAAAGTTAGAAAGAGACAACTCCATTGTTGCCTCATAAAAGTCCTACACTTCTCTTTCTTTAAAAGTATTATTTTATTTAACGATAGCCATACTTCAAATATTTTAGCACTGGTTGACTTACGTCATAGATCTCCTTTCATTATCCTAATATTTTCTTTTAAGCTTTTGTTTACTTCAGTGGTTCCCAAACTTTGGTGTGTATCAGAATCTCAGAGAGCCAAAAAATAACATAGTGGTACAGGTTCATTAAGATAGGGCCTGGACCTTTGTATTTCTATCAAGATCCCCTGGTGTTTTTGATATCTACCAAAGTTTGAGAACCATAGGTTTGGTGTTTGGAGCTGAGGGCCAGTCTAAGTCCGAACAGAAAACACACAAACAGCATGTCTAGAGACTGATAATAGCTTCAGAGGCCAATGCTTTTGTCTTGCTATGTCCTTAACCTAATACTTCACTGGGTTTTTTTGTGCAAGATTTTTGTCTAGTGTTGAAATTAAACATTAGTAGACTATTTTTGCAGTATAAGATGCTGTTAAAAACTGGCTTATTCTGCAAAGTTCACCAAAGGAGCATTTTTAAACCATCTGGACACATCATACCAGCTTAAATTATAACTGTTGAAAGATGTGCACCAGAATTTGCATTTTAAGAAGTACACTACAACTTACCGGGTAGACAATCCATACGTCTTTTCATATTACTGGTTCACTACTCTTATATACAACAAAAATTAAATGGCAGGTTTTTTTTTTATAGCAAAGCATTAACCTAAATTGAGAAGACTAGATGCAACAATACAGCATTTTATAACCAGAAAGCAACTATTTCTCAGATATTTTTTCTTTAAAAACTCAAGTCTTCATGTGCTTTGTGTCCTTCTAAGCTATGGCTAGTATTCAACATAAGTTAAGATGGCACAGTTCCATTCTAAAGAAAAAAACTTCATCACATCAAAACATTATTTGCATATTCATAAGATTCTACCTTCAGGCAGAGACATGAGCTCTTTTTCTTGCAAACTATTACATCAATAGAAATATACAAATAAGCATCAAGAAAAATGCGAATAAGGATTTACAATGAAAAAATGTTCACTTAGTGCACAGTTCAATATCAGGTGGAGAGTATGCTTGCTTGATTGCAAAGTAAGTTTTAAAGGGAAATAATTATGCTCATTGTTCATATAAATATTTAAGCACCATTATTGCTAATAATTTCTAATACTGATGAGTGTACTTCTGAGCAATTGTTTGAAGTTACTAGAAAATACACTAACATGACTTTTTTTGGAAAATATACTTAAATTTTACTTGAGGGGCTATTTTTTTTTTTAATCAAAATAACATACCAAGGCTGGTTGAAAGCACTTTGCTTTTTCAAAGGTCTCTCCAGACTCAATTGTAATCCAGAAATGAGTATTTTCCCATGAAAATATCAACTACTTGAACCACATTTGCCAGAAACTAGATTATGCTATTCATTTTACCAGTAGCTAATAGTTACTCTCATGAGATATTATATTTCCTTAAATGTTTGCTGTGAGGATAATTTTATAATCACTACCAAGCAGATATAAATTTTTCATCCTTTTAAGAAATTTAAATTCCTCCTCTTAATCTTATTTTCAGCATATTTGGATGTATCTAAACTTTGTCCTTAGTCAGTCAATCCACATCAGATAATTTCCATCTTTCCTCTAAATTAAAAGGGATCTTATTCCTTCCATTTAATACTAATCCTGGAAAGCAAGACATACATGAAAACAACAAAAATCTTTAATGGCTTTGATTTGTTAATCACTGAAAAATTTCAAACATTTCTACTTGACCCCTCTGAAGCACTAATTGTTATATTGTGTCGTAAGCAAAGCATTTTGAACAGCTGTAGGACACAAATCCTATTAGTGAAGGAGAATCTTTCTAAATCACTTTTTGTGTATAATACTTATAATTGTTACTTGATTAGGAATAAAAGAGGTCCTCCATAGTTAAACAAAAAGTTGACTTCCTTAAACATAATCACGCTATTCCATTTCAACAATTCTAATAAGTCAGTTTGAGGTGAGGTTATCACAATTTCCATAAACTAAGACTGCCTGAAGTTGTAGCTGGCTTAAGAAACCAAAGACAGCCTGCTGCAGTTGGCAAAAATGCTGACTTGTGAGGCCCAGGTCATTATTTACTGGTGTCTAGACTTAGAGCTTCTTTAACCTTACACTTTAACTTCAGGGCCTCCCCAAAGGAACCAGTTTCGGGGTCAGCAAAGCCCTTTGGTTGTATTTTCATCAGAATTGAGGATCAGTAGGTGGAGACATCATGCCTCAACCCTGGAATACATTAAAGAACGGCCGAGAGCACTTCTGCACAGCTTTTGAAGCTGCCATCAGGTTGTTAACTCACTTCCCAGCCTCAGAGCACAGGATATTGACTTTATTCTTTACACGGGTTCCTTGCAAAGCAGTTGAGGGGGTTTAAAATTCCATTTCTGACCCATAAGACCTTTGATGATGCTGTTCCTGTACCCTGGGCAAACTCCTTTCTCCATTCATACACTGCAGGTATGAGTCTATTGTTCACATCTATTAACTAGACATATTGAAAGGGACTTTAACTTTTCTTCAGTACATATCTAGAACAGTTCTCTCAATTTAAGTTCTCATATTCATGCTAAGGCTTTGATATATGCAGGCCATAAGTGAGAAAATAGACTACATTTAACTTAATTAAATTCTTATTGTCATTCTCAAATACCAATTTTAAAGGATTTGAATGTACCTGAACTGTAAATATTTTTTTAAATAAAATAACCAACTCAAATGATATATGAAGAAGAAAATATCCAAAACTCTCATATGCATTTCAGGAGAAATAAAAAGTCCTCTAATGGGAGTTATTGTTGAAACTGTATTCTTGTTTAGTTGTTAAACCAAGTCATTACACACTGCACGTCTTTCTTGTACAGCCCACATTTCTCAGCAAGAATCCACTCTTTGCTTAACAACTTTATTCTTCATTCAAGAAAGAAAAATGGCTTCACCATTGATAAGTAAATTAAAAGTTAGCTTTAGAAAACAATAGCCATTTCATAAATAACATGGAGAAAGTAATTTTCATACTTGTGTGTCAAAAGATGTCTTGAGTCTGCCATTTGCTTGCCTAAAATACATAAAGTTACTTCATGAATAGTCACATATAAGACTTTATTACAATTCTAAAACTTGAGTTCTTTACCCCCCAAATTTAGAAAACACCAACTTGTTTGACCTAAGCACCACAGAAAAGGGGCTTTGGTATTTTGGTGCCAGAAAAAGAATGATTAGTTGAAAAGGAAAGATGATTTCTGAAACAAATTCAATGTATGTGTTTGTTTATATGTATGTGTGTTTATATGAATGTACATATATATTTATCAGTTACATTAAAAGAAAATACTGCTGACGTTGATTACTATCCTCATGTGCAGATAGAGCTGAAAAGGCTATTTCATAATCAACAATATATGTAGAAGTATGGATGAGTGAAGTTGGTTTGTGGCTACAGCTCTTTTGTAGATCCTGCTGCTGTTTGTGTCTTTGCCTCTTAGACCCTGTCTACACCTAAGGACAGAGCATTCTGACTACCAGCACCGACATCTATGCACCATCTCCAGGGTGGCCAGATTGGCAGAGACCCAGGCATATTCTTCATTTTGATTAATCTGCTGTATAGATAAACTGAGCTGATTGAAGAGTTGTAGTCCAAACTGTTCTCAAAATGTTCTTATATATGAAGATACGAAGAAGCTATTTATAATTTTTTTGTGTGTGTGTGGTACGCGGGCCTCTCACTGTTGTGGCCTCTCCTGTTGCGGAGCACAGGCTCCGGACGCGCAGACTCAGCGGCCATGGCTCACGGGCCCAGCCTCTCCGCGGCATGTGGGATCCTCCCGGACCGGGGCTCGAACCCGTGTCCCCTGCATCGGCAGGCGGACTCCCAACCACTGCGCCACCAGGGAAGCCCAGCTACTTATAATTTTTAACTTAAAGGATTAAGATAGCTAGATAACTTAGTTTTGCCGAGAAAAAAAAGAATTTCGGAGAATTAGTCAGTGTTATAGACTGGATGTTTGTGTCCCACCAAAATCCATATGCTGAAACCCTAGCTCCCAATATGACCGCATTTGTAAATACGGCCTTTATGGAATTAAGGTTAAATGGGGTCAGAAGGGTGCACCCTAATCTGATGGGAGTGGTTTACTTATAAGAGGAGGAGAAGACACCAGAGAGCTTCCACTCTCTTCCCTGTGAGGACACATCAAGAAGGTGGCTATCTGTAAGCCAGAAAGAGAATCCTCGCCACAAACCAAACAGGCTAGCACTGTGTTCTTGGACTTTCCAGCCTCCTAAACTCTGAGAAGATAAATTTCTGTTGTTTAGTCCCCCCAGTCTGTGGTATTTTGTTGTGGCAGCCCGAGCACACTAACACAGTCACTGAAAATATATTTCTAGGCACCCTGGGAGAGAGTAGAGCAGAGAAGAAAGCAGAAGATTTGATTTGGTTTGACTGTAAGTTTATTATATATAACAGGTAATGGCTACATTACCTGTCCCATCCAAACTTAAGCAAATAGGCAGACCAAAGGAAAGTTTTTAACTGTCAGTGAAGAAGGCAGAGTTACACCAGCAATGAGTCATTTAAAAAGTGCTCTGGAAACAAGTCTCCTACTTAGGTCCCTTTATTGATACACTGTACTTAATTTCTGAAATTGCCTAATTCCAGAAGGGAACCAAAAATTATTAATATATTCTACACAAATTTACCCTGTAGTCTTTTAATATTTTATTGTTTAATTATTTTTTGATAATATAATAAGCATCTGCAAAGCCCTATTCAAAATAAAATGTGGCATTTATATTTATTTTTAGTTGGAATACTTTTTGATTAAGTAGAAGAATATCAATATCCTGGGGTATAAATAGCTCTAGCTGAGAGCAAACAAAGGCTTTCGAGTGCTGTGTAGTACAGAGCCAATACGGTTATCATAAATTTCACTTCTAACAAAAGATATCAGTGTTAACAAAATTGTTTAATTTGCTTAGGCAGGATGAACCTTGTGCCTCTGCAAATGATTTCATGAGCTTTATGTTGAATAATGCTCTAGAGAGATACTTTTTTCTCCATTTATACCCTAGTAGGAGTTAGCTTCTAGTTTATTTCAAGTACATAATATATGTGAAAAAGTGCTTGCAAATTAGAGGAATTATTGTAACACAAGTCTGCCTTAAGACATACAGGCACTCAAGTTAAACAGGAATTACATTCTTTGCTAACAGATTTATGGAATGTAATGAAATTTTGCTACCGGGTAGTAAGGATAGACGGCATAATCTATTTCAATGGAGAATCAAAAAAGTAAGTAGAAGACAGTGTTGAGAACAATGAAGTAGGAGTCAGAGCCCTGTATGACCTTGAACACTTGACTTCTCTAAACCTTAGTTTCTTTATCTGTAACATAGTTATTCGAGGTCACATTACTATTAGGATCAAATTATAGAATAGATGTGAATGTGTTTTATGCCTTTCAAAGAGCTATGTTAATTAATAAAATGTTGTTATATAAGAGGTAGGAGGCTATCCTACCAAGGCCTGTGAAATAGGGTGAAAGGAATATTCTGTGATGTATAGGGTAAGATGTGTTAATGAAGAAAATCCTTGCTAAGAGTCTCTGTAAAACCCAGGTAAATGTTCTGGGAACTGTCTTAGGGAAAGTGGATATAGCAAAGCTTCTCAATCACAACACATATGAGAATCACCCAAATCTGGTGAAAATACCAATGCCAGGATCCTATCCACCATGCATATTTAACGTAACAAAGTTCACAAGCGATTTTGAGAAACATCTTCATTTAAGAATCACTGGTCGGGACTTCCCTGGACTTCCCTGGTGGCGCAGTGGTGGAGAGTCCGCCTGCCAGTGCAGGGAACGCGGGTTCAATCCCTGGTCCGGGAAGATCCCACATGCTGTGGAGCAACAAAGCCCGTGCGCTCTAGAGCCCACAAGCCATAGCTACTGAGCCCACGTGCCGCAACTGCTGGAGCCTGCGCACCTAGAGCCCATGCTCAGCAACAACAGAAGCCACCGCAATGAGAGGCCCATGCACCGCAACGAAGAGTGGCCCCTGCTCGCCGCAACTAGAGAGAGCCCACACACAGCGATGAAGACCCAACGCAGCAAAAAATAAATAAATTTATTTAAAAACAAAAGGATCACTGGTCTAGGGACTTCCTGGAGGTCCAGTGGTAAGACTCCGCACTTCCAATGCAGGGGGCCCGGGTTACATTCCTGGTCAGGGAACTAGATCCCACATGCTGCAACTAAGAGTTTGCATGCAGCAACTAAAGATCCCACATGCTGCAATTAAAACATCTTGCATGCCGCAACTAAAGATCCCGCATGCCGCAACTAAGACCCTGCGCAGCCAAATAAATAAATATTTAAAAAAAAAAGAGTCACTGGTCTAGAGCAGAGGTCAGCAAACTTTTTCTTTAAGAACGAGATAGTAAATATTTTAACCTTTGCAGGCCTGTAAGATGTCTTCTTTGGGTTTGGTTTTTTACAACCCTTTAAAAAATGTAAAGATCTTTTAAAATTCCCCAGCCATACAGCAATAAGCGAGGAGCAGAATGAGATTTTAGAGAATGAAAAAACTCACGTCATAGTTTGTAAATTAGTATGATACATATACAATATATTGTCACTCTATGGATGATTATTTTTCATTGCTGTGAAATCCTTGAGTGTAGAGCGTTGTCTTATCCAGCTTTGTATCCCTGGAGTCCAGGACATTTCTTGGCATATCACGGGCACTCAGTATTTGCTAGATGAATGAATGGAAGAGAGATGGTCTATTAAGAAATACTAATATTAGAGATGATGGCATCTGCAGAATCTTTCCAATGATAAGAGAGGTTATAGTTTCCAAGTTAATTTCATCAATACAAACAGTAAAAACAAATAAAAACCAAAACCATAAAAAGACCCCAAAACCTCCCCAAAACTCTACTGACTTAATAGTAATATTTGTTGAATTGACTATGTTAAGCAGCTGTTGGCATAAATCTATTTTATTTGTTGTTTGGAAGAAAGATGGCCCTGATTTTGTGGTATCTGGGGGAAGATGGAGGTTCATTTCTTGGGTGCAATATTTAAGGAAATTTCTCTGGAGACCAAGTCTGGGGATGGGAATGTGAATTTATCTTTGAGAAGATCATAAGGTTGTCTCTAAAGGAGAAATTTGTTTGGGGGGATGTTTGATTTCTAGCATGATGTACTTAAGGCTCTGGATTAGTACTGGGTATTCTAACTTAGTTAAGTCTTTAAATGTAGTGAGTCATATGAATGCATTGTTTATTTAATTCAAAGCTATTTTTATTGAGAATAGAAACATGGTGATGAAATATGACACGTCATAGTGGATTCACAGTCATCTAATTGGCTTAAAATAGGTCTTTAAAAAATTAATTGATTTTCCAGCCTTACTGACATATAATTGACAAATAAAATTATATATGTTTATGATGTACAACATGATGTTTTGATATACATATACACTGTGGAATGATTACTACAGTCAAGCTAATTAGCATATTCATCATCTCACATAGTTATCTTTTCTGTTGTTGATGTAAGAATATTTAAGATCTACTCGGCAAATTTCAATATAGAGCATATACAATATAGTATTATTCAAGTATACAAGACAGTATTAACCATAGTTACTGTGCTGTACGTTAGCTTTCCAGAACTATTTCATTCTGCATCACTAAAACTTCATACCCTTTAATCAACATCTCCCCACTTCCCCCAGAGTTCAGCCCCTGGCAACCACCATTCTACTTTTTGCTTCCATGAGTTCGACTTTTTCGATTCCATATATAAGTAAGAACATACAGTATTTGTCTTTCTGTGTTTGGTTTATTTCATCTAGCATGTTGTTTAGTTTCATCCATGCTCTCACAAATGGCATGATTTTTTTTTTAAGGCTGAATAATATTTCATTGTATGTATATACCACATTTTTTTTTACATCTTTACTAGAGTATAATTGCTTTACAATGTTGTGTTAGTTTCTACATATATATACATATACATATATCCCCATATCTCCTCCCTCTTGCGTCTCCCTCCCACCCTCCCTATCCCACCCCTCTAGGTGGTCACAAAGCACTGATCTGATCTCCCTGTGCTATGCTGCAGCTTCCCACTAGCTATCTATTTTACATTTATACCACATTTTCTTTATCCATTCATTTGTAGATGGACACTTAGGTTGTTTCAGTATCATAGCTATTGTGAATATTGCTACAATGAACATTGGAGTAAAAATATTTCTTCTAGATACTGATTTCATTTCCTCTGGATATATACCCAGAAGTGGGAATGCTGGATCATATGGTAGCTCTATTTTCAATTCTTTGAGGAATCTCTATATTGTTTTCCATAATGTCTGTACTAAGTTACATTCCCACCAACAGTGTACAAGTATTCTCTTTTCTTCACATTGTTGTCAATCTTTGTTCTTTTGTCTTTTTGGCAGTAGTCATTCTAATGGATGTGAGGTGATATCTCATTGTGGTTTTGATTTGCATTTCCCTGATGGTTAGAGATGCTGAGTAATTTTTCATATACCCGTTGGCCATTTGTATGTCTTCTTTTGAGAACTGTCTGTTCAGGTCTTTTGCCCATTTTTAAGTCAGATTATCTGGGGGTTTTTTTACTGTTGAGTTTTATGAGTTCCATATATCGTGGATATTAATACCATATTAGATGTACGATTTGCAAATATTTTCTCCCATTCCATAGACCTTTTCACTCTGCTGATTATTTCCTTTGCTCTGCAGAGGGTTTTTACCATTTGTCTTTTTTTGCTCTTTTTGCCTATGCTTTTGGGATCATATTTTTAAAAAAAATCATTGTCCAGAAAATAGGTCTGTTTTATGTAGTTCTGCCTTCTAGATATAAAAATCTGATATCTCATCTCAGATCAAAGTGAGTGTCCACCTTCTTGATCTGATTATGACTTTGCTTTCTGTACTGAGGTGCATTGTCTTTCTTAGTAAAACTTTTCAGTAGTTTCATAGCTCATATTGCCTAGATTTCTTTTTACAACATGTGTACTTCATCTCGCAGGCCAACATCTTTTTGGGCATTTGACTATCATTCATTAAAGTTCAAGTGGACATTTCTTTCTGAATTGCTGCAGGAGCCTGAGATCAGCTTCACCAATTCCTCAGGTTCCCTGAATATACGTTTATCCTGCTTCATGGCTGTTCCCTTGTCTCTAATGTTCCCTTGATTTTCTTAATAGTATCAGTTTAGATATTGATAATGTTGAACTTGACCTGAGCCCTGTGCTCCTGGGAAAAGTTATGATTAATAAATTTCCCCCAGTCCTTCCCCCAGCTCTTTTATGTTTCAAGAAAAAGCTTACTGCAAAGAACAAAACTTTCTTTTCTTAGATAAGAATCACTGATGCCCTCCTTGTTTACCTGGGGTGAGGCCAGACACAGACCCTCCAATTTCCCATTCTTCATCTCATAAATGATTTGTTGAACTGTTTGTCCCCACTGGCCAGTCTGGACAGAATCCTTGACCTGACCAAACGTTCATCAGGCTTCTCTCCCTCCCCCATGCACCTGAACTTTGCTGCACCCCTGGGGCTTTGTAAGGCTTTGAAGCAGAACAGTACCTCCTTAGCAGCCTCTCCAGGTGATCAGCTGACTGCAAGAAAAGTCCTTCCTTCATCAACTGTCCCATCACAGCACCTGCTCATCTCACTCCCCCAGACCAGTTTCCTTTTAGCCTTTCTCTCCCTCCCTCTAAAAAGAAAATTCCTTTCTTGCATGGTCTTTCAGATGTTTGCAGATCTTACAGTCTGAGCTTTCTCCTATTGCAACAGTTCCCTTCCCCAACTGCAACAACCCCTTTAATAAAAATCTTTATTTATTCCAACAAGTTTTCTTACCCTCAAGACTGGGTTAGATACTTCCCAGAATTCCAGGGCATCATGTGCTTATCCTAATCAGAGCACTAATCACACGGGAGCAGGGCTGTGTTCTTGCCTTGATTCCTCACTAGAATATGAACTTCTTGAGGTCAGTCTCTGTGTCCAACTTACTTTGTAGCCTTGATCCCTCGTAGAGTTCTAGGACATTTTAGAGGTACAAGTAAGCCTTAAGTACTTAATTATTTAATTCAATTAACAACCAGCTTTTTTCCCTGTGAAGATGGACAACTGCTCTGAGAACCCGTTTCTAACCAGTCATTTCCATGGATGAATGAACTAGGGGCAAGGGAAGGGAGATCACAATGAAGAGTATTCCTCTATGTCTGCGTAAGAATAGTTTTAACACCCAGAAGGGGTGATTTAGATTAGACAAAGGTTTGCCATCCTCCGCTGTCCCTTATAAAACTATGTGGGAAAGCAATTTTGATTATTGTTTTAGAGGCCATCAGTTCTAGAAAAATATCCCGGAAGAAAATAGGTTTTTTATTCCTTCTGGCTCAAAATAGAGACTTATATACTTCTGGAGATGGAAGAAATACTAGCTTCAATTTATCAAACACATAAAATGTTAACTGTGCCATTTGATCGAAACTTTATGACATACATCACAAAGATATGATTTATATTACACCAGAAATGCTGCTTTCTCGTTCCCTACTTCAGCCAAGAGATCCAACCTAGCCTCAAGGACTCCAGCTTAAATCCTCAAGGAAGATAATAAAGTAGGCTGGTTCCTATATTCAGAAACTATCCCTGACTTGAATCAAAATGTCTTTAGGATGCCAAATTTTGTTTGCTTGTTTTTCTAAAAGAATCCTCCATTCCTGTTATTCCGATTCCTTCCCTAAGTTTCTGATCCATTATTAATCTCAGTTAGATCTGTGACTTTCTGATACTCAAACCATTTGCCTGGGAACTTGTCTGATCCACCTCAGTGCTTTGTGGCAACTTAGTCTATCTCAGTTCTCACTGTCTGGCCCTGAGACACTACCCATTAATCTCTAATCCACTCATTCACCCCCAATCCATAACTAATCCTGAACCCAATGATGGCTTTGCTCCAGCTCATACTGACATACCACAGGTACAGGCTGCACTTCTTTTTCTTGTTGTGTAAAGGTCCCTCCATGCTCACTGTGGCTCTTTGTTGGCTACTTGTCTTGCACTTTTGCATGTTCCTGCTCACAGTTCTAGAAATGTACCACATAGTTCAGAAATAAAACATCTGGAACACATCTACATATTTTCATTTAATTTAAATTCTATCAAAGTAGTAAATGTACATAGTGTAAATAGTCATTGGAGAATAGAGTATGGAAGGGAGGGGGGAGATTACAGTGGAGAAACATGACAAACTCTACCCAGCCCGATGATCAAGTCCAACATCAACAGTGATAAGTCATGTTGACAGTACATACGCCTGATGTTATATGATGAAAAGGGTACTTTACTGCTGAGGTCTTCTTCCCCAAAGCCCATAACCCTAAAATAATCATGAGGAAAACATCAGACCATTTCCTTAGAGAGGCATCCTACGAAATACCTGACCAGTATTCCTCACAACTGTTAAAGTTATTAAACAAAAAAAAAGTCTGAGCAATTGTTCCACTCATGAGAGCCTATGGAAACATGACAACTAAATATAATGTGGTAACCTGGATGGGATCCTGAAACACAAAAGAGACATTAGGTAAAAACTAAAAAAATCTAGAGTATGGACTTAGACTAATAATAATGTACCAATATTTGTTCATTAATTGTAAGCAAGGTACTATGATACTAAAATACAATGTTAAATAGTAGGGGAAACTGGGTGTGGACTATATGGACACTGTGTAATCTTCTCAAGTTTTCTGTAAATTTAAACTGTTGTAAAAAAAGTAAAGTCTATTTTTTTAAAAGGGTAAATGGCATAAATAATTTATATGACTCAAAAAAAGAAAAAGGAAAAACAGCAGTTCCTGCCGTCATGTCCTAGTGGCAACAATTTTCAACTCATTGAATTTTTTCTCATGGCTTTACTATATTTCTAAATAGTACGCTTTTGTGGAAATTTTTTCATTGATCCTTTTTTGGACACTTTCCCCTGACTTCCTGTGATGGCAGATGAGGACTTATCTCTCTTCCACCATGTCTCTTCTTCCCATTATATTTATGTCACAAATCTTGGCTAATACATGTTCAGTGTTCACATTACTATAATTATGTAATCTTGTTCACTGTTGAGCTAAATTGTGTTCTGATTACTTTTTCTTATGAGGCACTGTTTGCTTTTTCTGAAATTAATAATTGTTTCTTTTTTTTATTTGCTTGATTCTCTATGTACATATTGCTAATTCTTTCCCAACACTCCAAAAGTTACATGATTAAAACCCTCATGATATTATTTTCTAGAATAACACATCAGAAAAGCAACCAGTTTCATTTTGTCCTACTATCTCCCTCCTGCAGACCTCTATTTCCTTGTTCTACTCTAGATGCATGCCTCAGCTACCAGTCCAGGACTTCTCTTTGTCATCCTTCCAATGAATTCCATGGGTTTTGGATCAGATATTGTCTTTCTTGGTTTATTTTCTCATTTAGATGTAGCACATTCTTTAGTATCTTTTTCTTTCTTCTTTCAATCTTTTTTAAAATATAAGATTAAGATTCCACTTTTGTTAACAGTATGCATGCACTTAGTCTGAAAAGAAAAATAGTTTTCCAGGTATGTTAGGAAAAGACACAATCTCCTTGCTTGAGATCCCTAGAAAACTAGGTTCAAGGAAAAAGCTTATGTCATATATATATAGTGGTACAATCCCAGAAACCTAGTAGTGATAGGAAAATACAAATAAAGATGGGAAAGAGGGAGGAACAACACGGTGTTCATTAGCTAGCTAGTCTCAGCTTTGTCGTAAGTGCAGCAGATTGCTTGGTCTTGTAGGATGTCTTCAGAGGGGTCATAGGAAAAGAAAACAAGTTATGTAACAGTTTTTGTCTCCCCTTGCTTAAAGTTTGCTCCACTGAATATCAATTCCTCAGCATTTCCAGATTGTGTCATCCAGACTGTCCAAGGAGCTGCTGGGGAAACCAGAAACTAGGAATGCAGTGGTGACATCCAAGGTTTAAGACATTGCACGCATAGTCAGCCAGTGAGTGGGTGTATGGTAAGGGCACTCTCTACCTGCCCACCAGCAAGCTGCACTCCTGTGAGCCCTGCCAAACACTAAGCTTCTGGGGGTACATGAATGCTGATTAGATCCAGTGGCTTCTTGCACTCCACTGGTGATGGAGGTGAGCCCAGGGGAAGGAGGTGAAAGGCCCCTTCCTGCAAGGAACCAGTAGACATTGCATCAGTCCTCAGCATTCTGCATTGTAGGCAGAATGCCACAATGACATGGTCCTTGCCATGGAGATGAACAAGGCTGTCTCCTATGATTTTCAAAACCTTTCCTCTATGGCCCATGAGAATGCAGTTCTGTCAGGTGATCTAACTGAAGAATCATCAATAGCATCATGCAGGTTGCTGGTGAATCCAAGGAGCTCATAAATTTGATCTGTCTCATATCTGCATCTCTGCCTCTCTGTTGCCCCTCACAAAGTGCAAACACTTTCACCTCTTTAAGCTGATTGTTTTCATATTTACTTCCTTTGTGTCTAAATGATATTATTGAAATGCCAACTCCTGATTTCTTAGTTTGAGGCATTTTCTCTTAAGTCCCACTGAAGAAGATGAGAACTTGGTTTTCTTTCTACCTTTCTGTTTGTATCACATGAAAGCACCCTTCAAACATTCAAGCCCCACCCATCCTGCCAGTGCAATGTAATTTTGGCTAAAGCAGTAATCAGTGTTTATCATTTAAACAGTATTAAGGGGTGGAACTTCCAGAATGACAGAGTAAGTGCTTCTGAAAATCCACTCTCCATAAAAGCAATGAGAACAAAGGCAAAAATTCTCAAAGCAACTTTTTCAGAATTCTGTAAATTAACTTGAAAGAATCTAAGGAGTGTTTATTCAAGAAAAACTGCTGAAACTTGCTAAGAACATAAGCTTCCTAGCATTTTAACTTGCCCTCCTCCCATCCTCCTCTCCCCAGCTCCACAATAGCAGCCTAGCAGCCACTTCATGAAAGGGCTGATCAGGTGTGAAGCTCCTTAAAATATTTCTTCCCCAGAGAATTGCTACTATTTGATATGTATGGAAGTTCCAAGAGAATCCTTATTCAGAAGGTTAGTCATTATTTGACTAGACTCAGAGCTTGTTCAATGGGAAAGGTCTTATCCTTAGGGTGTTTATCAAAACAATCAGAGGAAATTGTTCAACATGGCAGCTGCCTGAATCAGCAATACCAGTTAGGGGAAACAAGATAATGACCAAAAGACTTTAAAAGAATATCTGGGAAATAAGACCATTTGCACGCCCAGAAAAAAACCTGAGAACACCCTTATCTCTCACCTCTGTCTGACCATAAGTCTCTGTGCAATCAGGAAGTTAAAGCTAATGCAGAGTGGTAAACTGCCAGAGCCCCAATATACACACAGAGACCTTAGGCAAAAAATAGATGTCTTATTGGTTCAAGGCATTTAAGGGAGTCTATGTCCAATCATTAGCTGACTACAAAGGTAACAAAGGAGAGATATCAGTAGCTAAACATAAACACCACAATATATACAGACTTGATAGAATTTGTCCAGTAAAATTCAATAAACAAAAAGTAGCAACAAAGTAACAGCAACAATAAACTCTAGAGGAAGTGGGTTCCTGAATTCCAGAATTGTCCCATTATATCTTTGTAAATGTCCCCTTTTCAATTAAAATTATGAGACATACAAAACAAAAATGAAACAAAGCTCCACAAAAATATGGCCCAACCACAGGGAAAAAAATAGTTAATAGAAATTGTCCTTGAGGAAGCCCAGATGTTTGGGCTACTAGACAAAGACTTTAAAACAGCTCTTATAAATATTTTTAAAGAACTAAAGGAAACTATATCAAAAGAATTAAAAGAAGTCTGAGAATAACAACTCACTGAACAGAGAATATCAATGAAGAGACAGAAATTATAAGAAGATCTAAAAAGAAATTTTGGAGTTGAGAAACAAAATAGCTGGAATGAAAAATTCACTAGAAGGACTCAACAACAGATTGAATTTGCAGAAGAATCAGTGATTTTTCCAGGTAAGTCAATTGAGATTACTTAGTCCTAGGAATAAAAAAGGAAAAATGGAAGAAAAGTTAATAGAGCCTAAGAGACCTGAGGACAACATCATTTCAAGGGATCCTCAATAAAATATTTAATTTGTCATCAGAAACTGTGGAGGACAGAAGGCATGGGGATGACATTTTCAAAGTGCTGAAAGAAAAAGACTGTCATTCAAGAATTTAATATCTAGCAAAACTATCCTTCAAAAATAAAAGAGAAACAAATACATTCCCAGATAAACAGAAACTGGAAGATCTGTGACTTAGAAGGCCTGAACTACAAGAAATAATAAAGGGAGTACTTCAGGCTGAAATTAAAGAACACTAGACAGTAACTCAAATCCACATAAACAACACTCTTAAAGGTAACTATATAAAAAATATGAAAGACAGTGTAAATATAGTTTTGTTTGTAACTAGTTTTTCCTCCTAACTGACTTAAAAGATAACTGCATAGAGCAATAATTATAAAACTGTGTTGATGAGCTTATAATGTAGAATATGTAATTTATATGACAATAATGTAATAGCACAAAGGAGGGGAAAGGGAACAAGAGCTATACTGGAGCAAAGTTTTTGTGTTGTATTGAAATTAAAATGGTATTATTCCAAACTAGATTGTTTAAATTAAGATGCTAATTGTAATACTGAGTACAACCACGGATACAATAACTCAAAAAAAAATGACAAGTGAATTAAAATGGTATTTAAAAAATATCTATTTAGCATACAAACAAAAGGAAGTAGAGGAGGAATAGAGAAACAAAAAAATCTTAAAAAACAAATATCAAAGTGGTAGGCATAAATCCTACCTCATCAGTAGTTACATTACATGTAGATGGATTAAATACTCTAGTCATAAGGCAAAGATTGGCAGAATGGATTCTTTTAAAAACCCCATGGTCTAACCATGTGTTGTGTAAAGAGACACACTTCACAAAGACATAAATAGGTTGAAAGTTAAAAGTATACAAAACAGAAGCATCATGGAAACAGTCACTAAAATAGAGCTGGAGTGACTGTACTAATATACTTTAAACACTATCTCAGCTGGGCCAGGAAGGAAATCACGATTACTCTCTCTTTACTGCTTAACTTCTATTTGTCTAGAGCTAATATTTTTCTTTTCTTATTTGCTTAATTTTCTATGTATTTATCTATGATTACATCCAAACTTCTATCAAAAAGTCTACATTTGCTCTCAAAATGTTCAAATGCATCAGATATTCAGAAATTAACATTTCATCTTCCTAATGGAGTTTCTGAAGAACCTTCTGCCATGCTCCAATATGAATGGGTTATCCTCTCTATCTGAAATTTTCATCCTGAGATCTCCCTTCACAAGCATCATGTTTATTACCTTCATCTCTGTTGGGTTGGAAGTACTGTTTTTGGTTTGCCAGGTTTTCTTGGTTTGTTCCCTCATTTTGGTAGAACTCAGCCTCCAGTAGCCTCCTGAGAGAAGAGAACAAGGAAAATACATTTTTTAGAACTTGCCTGCCCGAAATTTATTTATTCTACCCTGAAACTTGATTATAATCTGGCTTGATATAGAATGTTAAGTTAGAAGTCATTTTCCTTCAGAATTTTGAAGGTGTATCTCAATTGACTTTGAACTTCTTCTATTCCAATGAGAAGTATGCAAAAATTTTGACTTTTGATTCTTGTTATGTGACATATTGTTTTTCTAAAACACTATCTCCAGTGTACTAAAATTTTTATAATAATATGTCTTGGTATAAGTCCATTTCATCTTTTTGAGGGGGCACTCTGTGGGATCTTCTTAATCACTTCCCTAAGGATGTAAGGTAAAGATTTAGCTTACATGTAAAATTAGGTGATCAGTGCAAGGCACACAGGAATAAAAACAATTACCAAAAGCTAAGTGTCTCCTAGTCACTGATCTAGGGACACCATGGCATAGGTAGTTCTTGGTTAACTCAAGAAAGAGGACAAAGAGGTGTTTAACACGAATGAATTGTTTGCTTTAACAGGTATTCAACCCAATTGTAGTGACTAAGGCAATGAAACAGAAAGATTGGCATAATGAAGTTTTTATGGGTAAAGTTGGTAGTTCTGAGTGATTTTAAGAAAAGGTTTCCTCGCATCAAAGTATAACAGACTTTGTAGCCTTAATCAAATGTTCTAATATGAAATAGTCTTTCAGACTCAGAATGCCTTTTATTTATTTTTCATGTCTACAAACATCTGTCATTTTCATCTCAAACATATATAAATATTTTTGTGAGGTATAAGTCCTCTGTAAAATTTTGTTAAATCTAAATAGGATTGGAATAAAATTTAAGGAAATATGTTTTATTTATCAAAATCCTATTGCTAAAATTTTTCCCTTTCTTTTAAATTTTTTCCAGAAGCTGAAATCAAAGCATTCATCCTAAAATATACTACTCTGAGTGCATGATTTTTTTTTTAGAGGATATACTATAAAAGTAAAAAAGATTAAGGCAGAAAGGAAGGGGCTATGTTTAACTTGAAAATTTGGCAACTGTTTTGATTGGATATTATTTTATTTGCAGTATTTTATCTCTTTAAATCTTTCAACATAAAGATAAATAAATTATATGTGGGCAGAAAAATATTTAGTGTCAGTTTTTCCAAAGTACACTTTTCTTCTTTTCCAATCTGTGATGATTAACAAAGGTCATTTTAAGAAGTGTTATTCTTTCCTTCTTATCTCATCTTGAGAGATGAACTCAGTAGGCACAACTATAGTTAACTGTTCTATTCCCAGTTACTTTAATTATTAGGGTAAAAAATGTTCATTCCTAGAAGCAGTAATACTTCAACAGTTTATTGAACTTCACCAGAGGGAAAACACTTCTAAGGATATAGTTCATTAGGTCTGTGCTCTCAACCATTAAATTTAGACATTTATATAGAAACTAGATAAATGACACAAAGCAAAAAAAGTTTAAAGTGAGAAATTTAACATGTCCATGATTAACTTTCATTATCTTGATGTTATTAGTGAAACCAAAGGCTAGTAAGTGTTGAATGAGCCTTGCAAACTCAATTTTTAAAATCATATATTCTTTGAAAAATAATTTTTCTTTGCAAGATTTAAGAATATCACATTTCTAGATTCTCAAAAGATATTCTTGAACTTTCTCTTATTCAACCACTGAAAAATTGTTAATTTGTTAAGTACATAATGAGGTTACTTGGTTGAAACAGGAAGAAAAAAAAAAAAGGTTGAAAAAGAAAATGAAGTGGTAACTGCTACAGAAATTTGGAAAGGAGACAGAAATTATCAAAGATTTGGAACTGTATTTTAACACTGACCAACTCAAGGAACAGATATGGGACGGGAAGTCCAACTGAAAAGTATCTATTTACCTGAATCACTACTGGTAACAATGTGCCATTTTGAATTGAGAGAGTACTCACCTCTTAATATTCTGACACAGTTTTACCATTTGTTCTCACATCTAAAAATAAAAAAAGTCAAGTTGTCCTGATCTTTTGAATTTAGCATTTAAATCCTGAATTCACACCAAAGGGTACATGTTCTTCCGAGCAGAATAGTCCTAAAGATTTAAGATTTAAATTCTATTTAAAAGGAGAACCCTGGCATTTTTCTTCCCACTTAACCCTCCTCCTCTCATGACAGTATAGTCTACAATAACCAGCTGAGTGATAAATCATACAGAACCTAAATTAATTCCATGGGACTTTTTAATGTTGACTTTTAACTCACAAAAGCACACTATCATACGAGAGGATTATACCACCAGACTTCAAATAACCACATGAATAACTCTATTGTGATTGTGTTAAAGCGTATATAAATGGTTTGAATGGCCACATGCTCTTAAAGGCCATACTTTATAAGCATAAATTAGTTAAAAAACAAATCTCCAAAGTGCCGCCAGGAGTGATCTCCCAAATTATTTCAAAGCACACAATTCCTCTGGGTAGTATTCACTGTGGAAGTTGTTCTCATCATGACAAATGCTAAAGTTGTCCATGAAGGGCTTTCCTTCATCCAGTGCAGGGCAAAGAGAGCAGAAGGAGACAAACTCAAATTTATATAGTTCTCACATTGTAGCTTTCCAAACTTTATTATGAAAATTTTCAAGCCTATAGATAAATTCGAAGAACAGAAAATTTATATTTATTTTAAAAATATTTTATAATTGTACTTTTGATAACTTTAATCCAGTAATTATTTAAAAGATTTCATATGTCCAAGTGTTTGTTTGTTTAATCATCTGTTAATCTAAAATTTTATTGCTTTATAGTAAAAGAATGAGATATGTTTAATTTTCACTTTTAAAAATTATCAGTGTTTTCTTGTGGTCTTATTTATAATCAACTTGTATGAAGTTCCATGAATCCTTTTTTTTTTTAACATCTTAGTTTCTGCTTTATAACAAAGTGAATCAGTTATACATATACATATGTCCCCATATCTCTTCCCTCTTGCATCTCCCTCCCTCCCACCTTCCCTATCCCACCCCTCTAGGTGGTCACAAATCACCAAGCTGATCTCCCTGTTCATTGCTTTTTTGATATTGAGCTACATGAGCTGCTTGTAAATTTTGTAGATTAATCCTTTGTCAGTTGCTTCACTTGCAAATATTCTCTCCCATTCTGAGGGTTGTCTTTTCATCTTGTTTATGGTTTCCTTTGCCGTGCAAAAGCTTGTAAGTTTCATTAGGTCCCATTTGTTTATTTTTGTTTTTATTTCCATTTCTCTAGGAGGTGGGTCAAAAAGGATCTTGCTGTAAATTATGTCACAGAGTGTTCTGCCTATGTTTCCTTCTAAGAGTTTGATAGTGTCTGGCATTACATTTAGGTCTTTAATCCATTTTGCGTTTATTTTTGTGTATGGTGTTAGGGAGTGTTCTAATTTCATTCTTTTACATGTAGCTGTCCAGTTCCCAGCACCACTTATTAAAGAGGCTGTCTTTTCTCCACTGTACATTCCTGCCTCCTTTATCAAAGATAAGGTGACCATATTTGTGTGGGTTTATTTCTGGGCTTTCTACCCTGTTTCACTGATCTATATTTCTGTTTTTGTGCCAGTACCATACTCTCTTGATTACTGTAGCTTTGTAGTATAATCTGAAGTCAGGGAGCCTTATTCCTCCAGCTCCATTTTTCTTTCTGAAGGTTGCTTTGGCTATTCGGGGTCTATTGTGTTTCCATACATAATTGTGAAATTTTTTGTTCTAGTTCTGTGAAAAATGCCAGTGGCAGTTTGATAGGGACTTTGATAGGGATTGCATTGAATCTGTAGATTGCTTTGGGTAGTAGAGTCATTTTCACAATGTTGATTCTTCCAATACAAGAACATGGTATATCTCTCCATCTGTTTGTATCATCTTTAATTTATTTCATCAGTATCTTATAATTTTCTGCATACAGGTCTTTTGTCTCCTAAGGTAAGTTTATACCTAGATATTTTATTCTTTTTGTTGCAATGGTAAATGGGAGTGTTTTCTTAATTTCACTTGCAGAGTTTTCATCATTAGTGTATAGGAATACAAGAGATTTCTGTGCATTAATTTTGTAGCCTGCTACTTTACCAAATTCATTGATTAGCTCCAGTAGTTCTCTGGTAGCATCTTTAGGATTCTCTATGTGTAGTATCATGTCATCTGCAAACAGTGACAACTTTACTTCATTTCCGACTTGGATTCCTTTTATTTCTTTTTCATCTCTGATTACTGTGGCTAAAACTTCCAAAACTATGTTGAATAATAGTGCTGAGAGTGGGCAACTTGTCTTGTTCCTGATCTTAGAGGAAATGTTTCAGTTTTTCACCATTAAGGATGATGTTGGCTGTGGGTTTGTCATATATGGTCTTTATTGTGTTGCGGAAAGTTCCCTCTATGCCTACTTTCTGGAGGGCTTTTATCATAAATGCGGAGTGAAGTTTGTCGAAAGCTTTCTCTGCATCTATTGAGATGATCATATGTTTTTTCTCCTTCAATTTGTTATTATGGTTTATCACATTGATTGATTTGCGTATATTGAAGAATCCTTGCATTCCTGGGATAAACTGCACTTGATCATGGAGGATGATCCTTTTAATGCGCTGTTGATTCTGTTTTCTAGTATTTTGTTGAGGATTTTTGCATCTATGTTCATCAGTGATATTAGCCTGTAGTTTTCTTTCTTTGTGACATCTTTGTCTGGTTTTGGTATCAGGGTGATGGTGGGCTCGTAGAATGAGTTTGGGATTGTTCCTCCCTCTGCTATATTTTGGAAGAGTTTGAGAAGGATAGGTGCTAGCTCTTCTCTAAATGTTTGATAGAATTCACCTGAGAAACCATCAGGTCCTGGGCTTTTGTTTGTTGGAAGATTTTTAATCACAGTTTCCATTTCAGTGCTTGTGATTCGTCTGTTCATGTTTTCTATTTCTTCCTGGTTTAGCCTCAGAAGGTTGTGCATTTCTAAGAATTTGTCCATTTCTTCCAGGTTGTCCATTTTATTGGTATAGAGTTGCTTGTAGTAATTCTTCTGGAACCCCTATAATTCGAATGTTGGTGCGTTTAATGTTGTCCCAGTGGTCTCTGCGACTGTCCTCAGTTCTTTTCATTCTTTTTTCTTTATTCTGCTCTGCAGTAGTTATTTCCACTATTTTGTCTTCCTGGTCACTTATCCGTTCTTCTGCCTCAGTTATTCTGCTATTGATCCCTTCTAGAGAATTTTAAATTTCATTTATTGTGTTGTTCATCACTGCTTGTTTGCTCTTTAGTTCTTCTAGGTCCTTGTTAAACGCTTCTTGTATTTTCTCCCTTCTATTTCCAAGATTTTGGATCATGTTTACTATCATTATTCTGAACTTTTTTCAGGTAGACTGCCTATTTCCTCTTCATTTGTTAGGTCTGGCGGGTTTTTATCTTGCTCCTTCATCTGCTGTGTGTTTCTCTGTCTTCTCATTTTGCTTAACTTACTGTGTTTGGGGTCTTCTTTTCACAGGGTGCAGGTTCGTATTTCCCGTAGTTTTTGTTGTCTGTCCCCAATGGCTAAGGTTGGTTCAGTGGGTTGTGTAGGCTTCCTGGTGGAGGGGACTAGTGCCTGTGTTCTGGTGGATGAGGCTGGAACTTGTCTTTCTGGTGGGCAGGTCCACGTCTGGTGGTGTGTTTTGGGGTGTCTGTGGACTTATTATGATTTTAGGCAGCGTCTCTGCTAATGGATGGTGTTGTGTTCCTGTCTTGCTAGTTGTTTGGCATAGGGTGTGCAGCACTGTAGCTTGCTGGTCATTGAGTGGAGCTGGGTCTTGGCATTGCGATGGAGATCTCTGGGAGATTTTCACTGTTTGATATTACATGTAACTGGGAAGTCTCTTGTGGACCAGTGTCCTGAACTTGGCTCTCCCACCTCAGAGGCACAGCCCTGGTGCCTGGCTGGAGCTCTAAGAGTCTGTCATTTGCACGGCTCAGAATAAAAGGGAGAAAAAAAAGAAAAAAGAAAGAAGAAGATTAAATTAAATTAAAAAGTTATTAAAATAAAAAATAATTATTAAAATTTTTTTGAAAAGTAATTTAAAAAAAGAGAAAGAAAAAAGAAGAGAGCAACCAAACCAAAAACAATAATACACCAATGATAACAAGCACTAAAAACTGTACTAAAAAACAAAAAGCAAATGGACAGACAGAACGCTAGGACAAATGGTAAAAGCAAAGCTATACAGACAAAATCACACACAGAAGCATATACATACACACTCACAAAAAGAGAAAAAGGGAAAAAAAGTATATATCCCAAAGTCCACCTCCTCAATTTGGGATGATTCGTTGTCTATTGAGGTATTCCACAGATGCAGGGTACATCAAGTTGATTGTGGAGATTTAATCCGCTGCTCCTGAGGCTGCTGGGAGAAATTTCCCTTTTCCTTCTTTCTTCGCACAGCTCCTGGGATTCAGCTTTGGATTTGGCCCTGCCTCTTACGTGTAGGTCGCCTGAGGCCATCTGTTCCCACCCAGACAGGACGGGGTTAAAAGAAGCGGCTGATTTGGGGGCGCTGGCTCACTCAGGCTGGGGGCAGGGAGGGGTACGGAATGCAGGGTGAGCCTGTGGTGGCAGAGCCCGGCGTGCCATTGCACCAGCCTGCGGCATGCCGTGTGTTCTCCCGGGGAGGTTGTCCCTTGGATCACGGGACCCTGGCAGTGGCGGGCTGCACAGGCTCCTGGGAGGCGAGGTGTGGATAGTGACTGATGCTTGCACACAGGCTTCTTGGTTGCTGCAGGAGCAGCCTTAGCGTCTCATTACCCTCTCTGGGGTTTGCGCTGATAGCTGCGGCTCGTGCCCATCTCTGGAGCTCCTTTAAGCAGCGCTCTGAATCCCCTCTCCTCGTGCACCAGGAAACAAAGAGGCAAGAAAAAGTCTCTTGCCTCTTCGGCAGCTCCAGACTTTTTCCCGGACTCCCTCCCGGCCAGCTGTGGCGCACTAGCCCTCTTCAGGCTGTGTTCACGCAGGAATCCCGGTCCTCTCCCTGGGATCCGACCTCCGAAGGCCGAGCCTCAGCTCCCAGCCCCCACCCATCCCGGCGGGTGAGCAGACAAGCCTCTCGGGCTGGTGAGTGCTGGTCAGCACCAGTCCTCTGTGCGGGAGTCTCCCCGCTTTGCCCTCTGCAGCCCTGTTGCTGCACTCTCCTCCGCGGCTCTGAAGCTTCCTCCCTCCGCCACCCACAGTCTCCACCCGCGAAGGGGCTTCCTAGTGTGTAGAAACCTTTCCTCCTTCACAGCTGCCTCCCACTGGTGCGGGTCCCGTCTCTATTGTTTTGTCTCTGTTTTTTCTTTTTTCTTTTGCCCTACCCAGGTACGTGGGGAGTTTCTTGCTTTTGGGAGGTCTGAGGCCAGTGTTCAGTAGGTGTTCTGTAGGAGTTGTTCCATATGTAGATTATTTCTGATGTATTTGTGGAGAGGAAGGTGATCTCTGCGTCTTACTCTTCTACCATCTTGAAGCTGTCTCCCCATGAATTCTTGAAAAATATTTATCCTCTGTTGATGGGGTACAGAGTTTAAAATATACATATATATGTAACAATTAAACTTTAAAAACTGTGCTGTTCAGATACCATATAAACTTATTAATGTTTTACCAACTCAACATATCAAATACTAATAGAATTTTTATTATCTATTTTATAGTTCTTTATACATTTTGATGATAGGTTATATACATAACTACTTATGTCTGTTATAGAGTTATCCTTTATAAAAACAAAATAATCAATCTTTCCCTCTTTAGTGCTCTTTCCTTACCTTGGGTTCTACTCTGACCAGCATTAATAATATAATATCTGCTTTTGTTTTTCTTTTGTACTTTTTTTTTTTTACTTTGTCTGATATAGTATTATTTTACCTTAAAACATTCTTATTTTGTTTGACAGTGTGACTCCTTGTAAAGAGCACATAATTGACTTTGTATTTTGACTCAATCTGAGAATATTTATGTATTTTAATTGAAAATTTTAACCTGTTGATTGTTACCATCATAGCTGACATCTTTGTACATGTTAACATGTCATTTTGATTTTTTTTTTTTTTGTGGTATGCGGGCCTCTCACTGCTGTGGCCTCTCCCGTTGTGGTGCACAGGCTCCGGATGCGCAGGCTCAGCGGCCATGGCTCACGGGCCCAGCCGCTCCGCGGCATGTGAGATCTTCCTGGACTGGGGCACGAACCCATGTCCCCTGCATTGGCAGGCGGACTCTCAACCACTGCGCCACCAGGGAAGCCCTGATTTTGTTTTTATGCTTCTTTGATATTTCTGTTGATTCTTAGTTTTATCTTATGAAAACTAAAATATACCTAATTATTCTAGCAATGTTGATAATATCCATTTTTATCATTCTACTAATGATTACCATCATATTAAATAAATAAATTCATGTTTCCTTATTGATTACTGTATCAAAGAAAGTATAATGTGTAATACAAAGAAATTAATACCCTATCCACCCAACGTCCGGGTTATTCTTAAATGTTTTTATACCCTACGTCCTTTTTTAAAAATGATCTTTGCTTCTTGTTTTGAAATCATTTAAAAAACTTTTCATTACTTCTATATTTCATTGTCTCTGATGTTTACAACTAATCCTTCAATGCCATTATTAAGTTTTATATTTGCCTTGTCTCTCATTTAGCTGAAATATGTCTTTTATTTTTTTATCAGTTTATTTGTTTATTATCTCAGTTTATTTAAGGAGAACAGATGAGTGGCATATGTCCTAAGGCCTTTCATAACTGAGACGTATTTCTACTGCCTTCACACACAAATTTGTTTTTGTATGAAATTCTTGAGCCTCAGTCTTTTTTTCTTCCTGAAAACTGTGGATGGTGTTCTGTTTTGCTCTAGTTTATTATGAGATGTTTATTTTGTTTATTATAAGGTGTCTAAGACAAGCTCAATTCTTATTCTAGGATAGGAAATCTGTCTTATTTTTCCTAAAGCCTTTAGGATCTTTCCTCTTGCTTGCAATTCCCTACCTAATGTCATGGGAGTATATTTAAAGAGGAGTCTCTTTTTATCGTGATGTCTTTTCACTAAGATGAGACTGCTCAGTCTATATATATCAGTCTTTCTTCAGACCAGAAATTTTCTTCCATTAGGTCTGAAGTGTCACTTCTCTTTCATTTGTCCTCTGCATTCTATTTCTATGATCTTCTCTTTCATAGTTTAATTTTTCCTTTTTTTATTATAGTAGTTACCCTAGTATAGCTTCCTTATTGCCAGAACATTTTTCTAAATCTGCAATTTATTACTTATGACAATGTCTTCAATTCTGCAGATGCATTTTTTTGTTTCTTTCTGATCTTTCACTTTGTTCCCAGCCAACTCCCTTTTTATCCCAGTCTGTTGTCTCATCTTTTACTTCCTGATTCATAGAAGCTAAATCTTCCTGGATTTGGGGAAATACAGGGAAAAGCTTTAAAAAATTTCCTGTAGTAAATGTTCTTCAAAACTGTGCTGTCCATTTGTATCATAAAAGTGATATTTGAATTTGACACTGCAGAAAATTTTCATAGGCCTCATTTTTATTTCTATGCATTTATAAATTAGGAAAAATCTATCTAGTCCAGTCTTCTCCTCATTGTCTATCTGGTTGTTCTTGGATCCATTGTCTTAAATATTAAGTTGGAGGGCTGGCTGATGTGTATAATTTTTATCCTACTTTCTGGATATTTAAAGTCTCTTTACTAATGTGGATCTGCTGGTCAAAGAAATACCTTGATCCTGCTGCCTGAGTATCTTACTATGATAAATGTGGTTTATGCTTGGGTAATATGAGGCAACTATGTGTTATTCTCTTGCCATGACTCTTCCTGGTTGACCTCATCTTTAACATAACCAGATATAAATTGACACCCACTTTAAACTTCTGAGCCCTCCCAACTCTTCTTTTGGAGTTCCTATCAAGTTAAATAGAGAGGTGAATCTTCAGGAATGGGTGTGGGAGAAGTGGAGCTTGAGGAGGATGCAAATAGAACTGTCCTCCCTAGAAAGCACCTTCTGCCCAGTGTGAAGGGGGTTTGCTTTTTGATGGTTGATGTGGACCTCTTGTCTTTAAGGTAGGGAAACACACCATTGGTGATATATGGAAATCTCCCACTATTTTTCACCCAGAGCCTGACCTGGCACTATAGCACCCTGTGCCCATTTTAGAAAATGAAAATTTCCATTATTCTTGCTCCACTGTATTGCCTTTGCTCATTTGTCAAAGATAAGTTGACTGCATTTATGAGATCTATTTCTGGGCTATCTATTCTTTTCCATTGATCTACTTACCTATTATTTGGCTAATACCACACTGATTTGATTACTGTAGCTTTATATAAAATCTTGAAATTGGGTAGTGTCAGTCTTCCAATTTTGTTCTTCTTCAACATTATATTAGCTATCCTGGGTCTTTTGCCTCTCCATATAAACTTTAGAATCAGTTTGTCGATATCCATATAACAACTTGCTGGGATTTTGATTGGGATGGCATTGAATCTATTGATCAAGCTGGGAAGAACTGATATCTTGATAATATTGAGTCTCCCTTTCCATGAACATGAAATACCTCACCATTTATTTAGTTCTTTGAATTCATTCATCAGAGTTTTGTAGTTTTTCTCACACAGCTCTTGTTCATATCTTGTTAGATTTATACTTAAGAATTTCATTTTGGAGGATGCTAATGTAAATTGTATTGTGCTTTTAATTTCAAATTCCACTTGTTCATTGTTGGTATATAAAAAAGTAACTGACTTTTGTTTCTTAACCTTGTATCTGGACAACTTGCTATAATATTAGTTCTAGGAATATTTTTGTCAGTTCTTTTGGATAGACAATCATGTCACACATTACACAAAAATTAATTCAAAATGGATCACAAAACCAAATGTAAAATGTAAAACTATAAAGCTTTTACAAAAAAAAAAACAGGAGAAAAGCTCTGGGACACAAGGACCAGACAAAGAATTCTTAGGCTTGATACCAAAAACATGATTCATAAAAGAAAAGACTGATAACTTGATTTGATAAAAGTTTTAAACTTTTGGTCCGTAAAAGACTCTGTTAAGAGGATGATAAGAGAAGCTACAGAGTGGGAGAAAATATTTGAAACCACATATCTGACAAAAGATAGGTGTATCTTCGACAAAATATATTCTGCATCCAGGATATATATATAAAGACCTCTCAAGACCAACAGTGAAAAGGCAAGAATCCAGTCAGAGCATGGGAATGGTAAAAGACATGAAGAAACAGTTCATCAGAGAAGATATACAGATGGTAGATAAACACATGGAAAGATGCTCAGCATCATTAGCCATTAGGGAAATGTAAAAAAACATAATTAATATCACTAAACACCTACCAGCATGGCTTAAAAAAATAGTGACACCACCGAATGTTGGTGAGAATGAGGAGAATCTAGATAACTCATACACTGCTGGTAGAAATGTAAAATATACATTAGTGGTACAGCCATTTTGGAAAATAGTTAATTAGTTTAAAAATAATTTGATAGTGGTCTTAAAAATCTAAACATGCAGATATTTTCCAGCCTAACAAATATACTCTTGGGCATTTATCCCAGAGGACTGAAGACATAAATTCACACAAAAACCTGTATATGAATATTTATAGTAGCTTTATTTGTAATAGCCAAAAACTAGTAAAAAAAAAAAAAAGCAACAGATGTCCTTTAGCAGGTCTATGACATGACAAACTGGTACACCCATACCATAGAACACTACTCAGCAATAAAAAGCAGCAAACTGTTGTTTCACTCAATAACCTGGAATAATATCACCAGAGAATTATGCTGAGTGAAAAAAAGCCAATGACAAAAGTTTGCATATCTATGATTTCATTTACATGACATACTTGAAATGATGAAATTATAAAAATAGAGAACAAATTAGTGATTGCTAGGAACTGAGGAAGGGCTGGGGGTAGGTGGGAAGTGGGTGTGGTTATAAATGGGCAAAAGAGGGCTCCTTGTGTTGATGGAAATGTTTTGTATCTTGACTGTATCAATGTCAATATTCTGGTTGTGATATTGTGCTATATTATACCATATTGTACTAGTATCATGTTACTATTGGGGGAAACTGGGTGGGTAAAGGGTTACTGGATGTCTGTATTAATACTTACAACTGCATGTGTATCTACAATTACGTCATAGCAAAAGATTAATTTTAAAATAAAATGTTTTATAAAAAGGATATTTGAACATTTACCAAGAAACCACAAGAGTGGCAAAATGGAAGGATTTTTAAATGGAGGTGGGGAGGGAGCATAGAAACTGGAGAAGGAAGAGAGCCTTCCAAAAATAAAGAAACGCTCATAGGCAATATTCATGCTTACACTAATGTACACATAAAGTACAGTCAAGTACTTGCTCAGGCGAAATGAACTGACTCAGGTCCTCTGGTTGTGACCTACTAAAAGATTTTGTCCTGAGAGAAGGAAGGATAGAAAGTGAATCTCAAATTGATAAGCACTCTTTCTCCAGGGCATGGTTTACTTACTCAATATGACACCTTTGGAAAAAGACCCCATCTGAACCTTCTAGGATTTAACTTGACTGAAATGCCATCTGATTTGCTTAGAGGTTATTTATTTTGCAGTTCTAAGCATATTAACTGAAAATTGCTGTGAGTCGGAAATCCTGTGTTTTTCACCTCCTATTTAGCTGGTGCTAAACAACTGTAAAAAAGCAGAATTTTCTGCAATTATTCATATAGCTTAACGGAGAAATTGATGGCTTTTTCTTCTCTGGCCTCTGCTACCACCTTTCTACATTTCACGTTATTTAATATCCACTTCACCATTAAATTGCTACAGCCCTAATGTGATAGTTCTAATATGATAATAATGGCTAATCTTTACTGAGAACTTACTACATGCCAGACATATGCCAGGCACTGTTTAAATACTTTACATTTATTAAACTCATTTAATCTTCCTAACAAACCTATGGGTTAGATTTTGTTATTATCACCATTTTACAGGTGAGGTAGAGAGAGGTGAATTAATTTATCCTAGGTAACACTGGTGCTACAAATAGTGAAGCCAGGAAACAAATCCAAGTGATTTTAACTCTAGAGTTCATACATTCAACCACTGTGCTTTATTGCCTTCTGTGAAACTGTACTACATAGTGAAGTATGACAGTCCTCTAATAACTGTATGATACAAACATAAGACGTGACAGTTCCTGACTAGTTGTATCTTGCATTTTGGTGTAGCTGGGTGACTGAATTTTGTTAATGGTATGTGGGCAGAAGTGAAACACATCATTTCCGGGACTGACCATAAAACCTTCTGACCATGATTTTTCCATGTGCTTTCCTCATCTTTTGGCTGAAGGGTAAGGAGTTCAAGGACCTAGAGGGGGGCAAAGCCACAAGCTGAAAGGAGCCTGAATCCTTACATTGCTGCTGACGAAAGAACTGCTACACAAAAATATCCATGTTGAACTCTTGTTTGAGTGAGAAATATTTTTTTATTGTTTTAACCATTTAAATTTGGCATTGTTTCTTGTTAGCCAATCTTGAAGAAATATAAGATGTTATTGGTAGTATTACCATCTGAGTTCTCTTCTGTCTTTAGCTCTTTTTTTTTCTTTTGTATCAAACCAAACCCTTAATTCCCCAAGATTTTGTTCTCAGCCCTCGTCTTTAGTCCCTTTACTCACTCACTTGCCCAGTAATTTCATGCTTCAATGGTTAGTTCGTATGAATCCCAAGTTTCTCTCTTCTCCCATTCCTCTCACATAGAGGGTATCTTTTGGTTACCTCTATCTAGATGTCCTCCTCCTAGCCCTTCAGATTTGTGATGCCTAAAACCTACCTTGTCTTCTTCACTAACTTGGATACTGCTGTAACCGAGCAGGACCCTATGGGGCCATCCCAGAACAGATCCTCCCACCATGTCTTCTGCCTGCCTCTTGTCTGTAGAACAACTTTAGCCTCCTAGGCCTTCCCCAAGTTTCAAAGAATAAATTTAATCAGAGAAGTGAGAAAATGCAGAAAGAAAGGAAAACAGTCAAGCAAGACAAAATAATAATAGCTTAGCCATTAAACAAAGTTAAGGACCTTTAGTTCCTCCTCAAGGGCTTTAGATAATATTCTGAGCCATATCTTAGAGCTACTGAAACCCACAACAGGTGGAAGGAGTTAATTATATGCTGCCCACAAGCACTAGACCCCAGATGGATTGAAACCAGAAAGTCGATGATGTTGACTCCCAGTTACCTCACCACCAACCAGTCAGAGGAATGTCCACAAGCTGATCACACATCCCACAACCCCCCTCTCTCACCCTGTCTTTAAAAACCTTTCCCTGAAATCCTTCAGGGAATTTGGACATTTTAAGCACTGGATACCTGGATTCCTTGCTTGTTGCCCTGCAATAAATGCTGCATTCCTCCACCACAACCTGCTGTCACTAGATTGGCTTTACTGCATGCAGGCAAGCAGATCCAAGTTTGGTTTGGTAACACTACCAACCTGGCTTCTCTGCATCCAGACTGGAAACAAAATTTAAAATTTATCTTTGACTATCTCTGTTCTCTGTCTCTCTCCTCACGATTCAATCAATTGTCCTAATATTCTCCCTCTAGAGCTCCTCTCTTTCTTGGACTTTCTATTCTATGTCTATTGTCACTATTCTTTTCTGGATTGCATAGCTTTCTCCTGAACTTTGTAATATCCTTCTAACTGGAATTTGGATTCATATCTGCCTCACTCCAGCCTCTTTATTTCCTGCATAATCAAAACTTTTAATCAAATCATAGCGAAGTCACCAACGGATATTAACTGCTGTAATAATTTTAAATGTCACGATTTAATATTCAAAGTCATTGAGACAATAATAAAAATAATTTTTAGTTTTATATCATTCTCCTATACTCCAGTATATACCTTATGCTTTAGCTAAGCAGTATAGCATGAATCTCATCAGCCCAGGGTTTTTCCAACTACATGTCAGGATCTTGGTATGTCTACCCACACTCCTTGGTTTATGGAATAGTACCTTTTTGTCAAAGTCTATCCTCAAATACCACTTCATTCATGAAGCCTTTTTAAGAAGCACTTTTTATTATGAAAAAAATAAATGGACAAAAATAATGTAATGAAGCCCCATGTACCCATTAGAATAGCTCAATACTTATCAATTCATGCCCAGTCTTTTTTCATCTCTACCCCTACCCAACCTCTTATCAGATCCCAAGCTGAACATAATCACTCCATCCTCTTTGTTTCTCTCTTGTAGCACTAATGTTGCGTGTGAGCATTTAATTACTATTGGCAGGGCTTCCCTAGTGGTGCAGTGGTTGAGAGTCCGCCTGCCGATGCAGGGGACACGGGTTCGTGCCCTGGTCTGGGAAGATCCCACATGCCGCGGAGCGGCTGGGCCCGTGAGCCATGGCCGCTGAGCCTGCGTGTCTGGAGCCTGTGCTCCGCAACGGGAGAGGCCACAACAGTGAGAGGCCTGCGTACCACAAAAAAACAATAACTATTGGCATACATTTTATACTCTCTCCTAGATTTAAAGTCTCTTGAAGGTAATGTCTGCATGTTGCTGCCCTTCAGCACCTATCCAGCACAACATAGTACCCTGAGTTTAAAAGGAAAAACAACAAAAATTTTAATTGAAATATCTAACGCTATTTTAAAAGAAATTATTTTCCCCAGAGTTAATAATTGTATCTTTTAACAAAATTATCTCTGTACAAAGCCAACATGAGCACCAATCCTATTTTTAAATTTTCTGAGAAGGAGATCCATGTGCTTCTTTAGTAATCCAATGCCCTGTTTGGATTATCTCAATAATCACTCAATTCTATGCTGAGCCTCAGTTCAGGGTGACATTGGATAAATCATGTGGAATTAGCATAGTGAATATATTCTCTTTGCCTGTTTCTTTATTAGCAAATTGCATCTTCCCATTCTAGCTCACAAGAGAATTATGAGATTAAATAGGGTAGTCACCTATTGATTATACAAGTTATGAACCATTCAGAATTTTTTTGCCCTTTTTAGATCTGTCATCCAATTTTGTGTTTTTATTATTCACTAGCTCTCCCCTCAAAGGATGATGCAAAGGGAGAAATGGCATATTAAGCTTAAATTATTTAGCAGTGGGGTCAGTTAAAAATTTGGTAGGGTGGAAAATTACAGCTATTAACTAAAATGAAGATCATCTGCCCTTCATTAACATGAATGATAAAGAATCATCTGTGAAGCATTTTGAATTCCTTAGAGAAAGTCTTTATGTTAGTTTTTTGGGTTTTTTTTTTGCATCTGAGTGTATGTGTATTTTTATCATGGACATCCTTAAGTTTTCAATTTTGATATTTCACTAATACAAAAATTTCATCATACCTTAAAAGTACATATAGAATTGGAACATGAACTTCACAAAATCATTCACTATGTTTCCATAATTTGTAATGCTGAAAATGAAATTGTGGGTTGTATTTAGTTTCTGTTACGCTTATGTACACTTTGAAATGAAATACTAAATCCAACATTAAGTCAAAACTGGGATTATATAAAAAATTATGCAAAAAACTCTTCCTGAACAGTTATATTATGCTAAGTTGATGTGACGGAACAAGTTACATAGGTAACAATGAGCCTAGGGAATTATCCAGCATTGTCATTTCAGGATGTTTCTGTAGTTTTCTGCTTATTTTATGTGCAGTAACTCTGATAAAATTATGCTATGCTGGGTGAGAGGGAGTGTATGATCAGGCCACCCAAGATGGCTGTTCTCTTGCCCTCCTCCTCCGTACATGCCCTGTTCGACCAGTACCTGCTTCACCTACACCCTCCTCACAAGACTGACCTTCCTACATACTTGCCCCAGGCCCCAGCTGGTGATTGTTCTAATCTTTAGATCAGAACATCCTCACCTTGAGAGCTTATCAAAGGGGCGGGTGAGGGGAGTGCCCTTCTGCTGGTTTCCCTGGTAACAGATGAGCCAAACTGACGTCATTTCCCCCTACTACTGGTAACCTCCCCCTCCTGCAAAGACTGTGGCCCTTGTGCCACACACAGTGGGGTGTCGCTCAGGACCTTGCTTCAGACATGTAAGATCCCCCCCGCCATCCATTAAACCACTGATGTCTCTGTTGCTGATTCCAGGCTCTTTCTTCAGTCTTGAAGCTGGGCAAGTACAGGGCTTGCAGGCCTGCTTGGAGTGCAGCCTAACAGGGAGTTAGTGGGAATAATTACATATTTCGGTGGTATTGGTTAATTTGGAGATTTGCAACAATCTAAGGACACACCTTTATAAAGGCCAGGGTGCTTTATCATTGATGAGGGAATATGGAGTAATGCCCTAAAATTGTTCAGGGAAGCTTGGGGGCCATACTGAGACATGTTGGGTGCCCCATCCCCATGTCAACCAAAGCAGTTCTGCTTTCATTGGCCTTAGTGAAACGTTGTACATGGTTGCGTCTTTTTTATTTTTAAATTTAAATGCTCACTACTAAAAATACTTGAAAACTACTTATCACCACCACCCCGACTCGCCTCTAAGATTTCACTTGAACTTAAAGACTCTCTGACGTATCAGTTAGTATCCCATTCTGAAGTCCAATTATAGATTTTATGATTATTATTAGTACATGCCTGAGTTAGATACTGTCTTTCAAATTCTTCATTCTGAATTCTTTTAGTTACCAGTTCTTTACACTAGGTAAATTATTGAGTTCCTTTCCTAAGAATTTATTTTTTAATTATAACCCTCTCCCTATTTGCCTCTTAATCTTCAGTTGTTCTTCACTGCTTGACAAATTATGGACAATCTCTGTATTCTGACATTTAAAGTCCTCAATCACATGGCACCTGAGCTATCTACCACTGCACACCACCACACACCTTGGAGTGCAGCAGAGTTAAAGGGCCAGGGCAAGGTCTCACGCATGCAGGGTTGAATGAAATCTCATAGCAATAATATCAAGCAACCATATCTCTGTTATTGTCTCTGTTAATGCTTCCCATTATTAGCCCCAAGTAACTAATCTTTTTAAAAAAACTCTAATTGAGGGAGAAGAAAAATGTTTTATTTTTCTTCTCCCTCAAAAAAAAAATGCTTCTTAAGTTTATGACTAACCTATTTCTTAGTTCTGTATTTCTTCTGTCTTTGAAGAAATAGCCTATTTCCTCCCCATTTAAAAAAAATTTTAAGGATATACAAGCAATATATTTAACATTAAGTCTGATGCATCATTATAAGGTTAATAAATGCTTAATAAAATCACCAGTTTGTTTACTTTCTGAAATCACATAAGGAAATAAAAATATAATTCCTTTTTTATGTGTATAAATGTAGTACTTCTGAAAGATGCCAAATGAAGGATTGAAATCCTTCATTTATGACCCAGATAAATAAAATAAAGGAATAAAACACAGAACTCTATCATAGTTATTTAAGCTGTTAAGTATTTATGCTGTTAAGTTTTATTTTAGGAATAATTTAGAGGAGGCATTGTTCACATTTACAACCAGGAAATTTTAAATCAAAAGTTTAAAAACCATGTGGTACATTTTAATTTAATATTAACTACAAATACGCAAACAATTAGACTTACCTGTTTTCTGTTTACTTCTATTCCTAGAATACTTCTAATACAGTCTTAGTGACCAATTTTCTAGACGTAGCTTGCAGTTTATCAGCTTGCTTCTATTTAGTAATCATTAGAGCATTCAGATGCATTAAATACAAATATGATGTATACCAGATTTTGATAATATATACAATTTATGTGGTGTGTGGTGATTGCCTAGTGACTGTATTTATGCATAATATATCTTTATATATATCATATATAAGTACATATATATTTTAGAAACTATATTATAGAATGAGTGAATGTTATATATCTTCTATTATAATATATATTTTTCTTTTTCCTTGAATGGCTCTTTTCAGTTTATTGTATGAATCAGCTACTAATCACAGCTAAAAACTAGCATTGCTTTCACATTGCTTGTGTGTATGGGGGAAGTGGCAGAAGGGAGGGAGGTTGCAGGTTCTGGAAGCATACAGAATGGTGAGGAACCTCAGTGGCTGGGTCCAATAGTTTCTTTAGAAACCATAATCCAATCCAGTTCTCTTAGGCTTTGAATTTGCAATTATTGGAGGTTAGTAAATATTGTCTTTTGTTTAACATAGTAACTTCTTTTTCCCATGTTCATGTCCTCCTATGAATGTATTATCATAAAAAGAAATATATAAAAAGAAATAATTTGCTATTGCTGCTTTCTCTGGAGTACCATACCTAGAGTTGCCCATGTGGGAAGCAGCCAATTGCAAATCATCCACTGCTTGGAATCACTGTCTCTTAGAAACCATTGCTTATTTACTCCCTTCCATTTGCATCCTGTTGCCTGTGGCTTGTCTCTCCCATTGAATAGTCACATGGGCCCCTTATTGTGCTTCAGTTTCAGCTGCCCTGAGGGATTATCACATTTTCGAATCTTTAGTTTCACTCAAATCATCCCAAACATAATCTCAAATCTGGTGAAAATCAGTTCTTTTTTTTTTTTTTTAAATAAATTTATTTATTTTTGGCTGCATTGGGTCTTCGTTGCTGCACGCGTGCTTTCTGCAGTTGCGGGGGCTACTGTTTGTTGTGGTGTGCGGGCTTCTCATGTTGTGGAGCACAGGCTCTAGGCACACGGGTTTCAGTAGTTGTGGCACGTGGGCTCAGTAGTTGTGGCACGCGGGCTCAGTAGTTGTGGCTCGCAGGCTGTAGAATGCAAGCTCAGTAGTAGTGGCACATGGGCTTAGTTGCTCCACGCCATGTGGGATCTTCCCGGACCAGGGCTCAAACCTGTGTCCCCTGCATTGGCAGGCAGATTCTTGACCACTGTGCCTCCAGGGAAGTCACGAAAATCAGTTCTTAAATGCTGTGCTATTTGTCACAAAATGGAAATGTTTTATTTATGTTACATCATTTTTATTTATTTATTTATTTATTTATTTATTTATGGCTGTGTTGGGTCTTCGTTTCTGTGCAAGGGCTTTCTCTAGTTGTGGTGAGCGGGGGCTACTCTTCATCACGGTGCGCGGGCCTCTCATTGCCGTGGCCTCTCTTGTTGCGGAGCACAGGCTCCAGACGCGCAGGCTCAGTAGTTGTGGGTCACGGGCCTAGTTGCTCCGCGGCATGTGGGATCTTCCCAGACCAGGGCTCGAACCTGTGTCCCCTGCATTGGCAGAAAGATTCTCAACCACTGAGCCACCAGGGAAGCCCTATGTTACATCATTTTATTTACTTTACTTATTCCTCAGTACAACCCTATGAGGAAGGTATTCTTGTTATTCCCATTTTACATATGAAGAAACTGAAGCTTACAGAGGTTAATAATTTGCTGAAGGCCACATGAATAAGAGAAGCTAGGAATCACACCTGCTATATCAACCTTCAGAGGTCAAGCTTTTAAGCAATGCATAATATTTATCCAGCCCTGGAGGTACTGAAAAATCTTATTAAGAGAGAAAGAAACAAAAAATGAGAGCATTTGGAACAAGTTAGTAAACAATTATACCCCATAGCACAAGACTGTTACATGGTAATAACTCGCTTTTCTAGTTCATAATCTGGACTATTATTTTAAAAAATTATGTACACTGGGGAAGTAGAGCACATCTAACTATATCTTAAGAGAAGAAAAGTAACTGTAACCTCTAAATGTGGGTTTCCTCTGTAACTGAATAGCTGAAAGTTACCTTGATGTCAATTAATTAACAATTTATTTTATTTTATTTTAAATTTGTATTTTATTTATTTATTTGGCTGCATTGGGTCTTAGTTGCAGCACACAGGATCTTTGTTGTGTCATGCGGGGTCTTTTGTTGTGGTGCGCGGGCTCTTCTTTGCAGTGCGTGGGCTTCTCTCTAGTTGTGGTGTGCGGGCTCCAGAGCGCACAGGCTCAGTAATTGCGGCATGCGGGCTTAGTTGCCGCATGGCATGTGGGATTTTAGTTCCCTGACCAGGGATTGAACCTGCGTCCCCTGCATTGGAAGGCGGCTTCTTAACCACTGGACCACCAGGGAAGTCCCAATAATTAATTTTAAATGCTACCATGAGTTTGCTCTCCTATATCCACTGAACCTTATTCTCTGTCTCCCCAGGGAATTGCCTTTCTCCTCCTAGTCTCACTGCTTTAGGTACCGCCCATCATTCAGATTAGCACTCATTCTCCTTCAGTTCATTAGAGATCCCATCCATTCAACTCTAATTACTAAGCAGATGATCCTCTATTAGATTCAATGTGACAGTCTTCAAGAGAGAACAAGAGTTGAAGTTACTACTCCTTCCTTAGTTTTTTTCTTCTTTCTCATTCTTTTTATCTTAAGCTGACCCCTGGTAAACTCTATCTCATAGACCTTTGCTATTCTACACTCCAGAGAAGGCTTATCTGGAGAGAAAATCTATGCTCAGTACAAGAGTCCATACTCTTATGCCTTTGGATATCATCTGGCAACTGCATAGTCCACTTTCCTTATTTCCATTCATCCAGTTCCTGAACTTGACTTGGAATGCCTTTTCCCTGACCATCTGCAGGTTCTCACCTCAGACTGCTCTTAGGCCATTATATTCTCTGTGATCTGTTTTTCCCCTGAGTCTCTCAGTTTAGTTTTCCTGTGTTTGCCTGGTTACATTTTAAATCAACTGAAAAAGAACCATATTCCGCTTTACTTCTCTTCATAACCCTGCATTGGTTTTCAGATTGTTGAACCTGGATTCTAGCTAATGAGAGATGCTCCAGGGGGAATCACACCTTTAAAGGAAAGTGCTTCTTAATTTTGGTATCAGTTTTATAGTTTTGTATAGGGTTAACCACTGGAGGAAAAAGAGATATTTTGAACCAGTAATCCATTTTTACAAGAGAATTTATTTTATAATTTCCTAGGTAGGCAAAGTTACTTAAATAAAGTTAAGAATTGAAGACTAGACACATCCTGCTTCTCTTTTACTTTAAGGCAAATATCCCAGTTGCTGGATTCATTTTGGCATCACATCTGTGCAATAAGTATTGCATACACTGAACATGAAGTAGGGCATATGCTTAAAACAGGCTTTTTATACTTCAAACTGTAAAATTTGCAGCCAAAATAATGATAGAGAAAACAATGACAGGCATTAGTATCAAGCTTTGCTATTTTAAATATGTATCTACTTAAAATTACTATTCTGAGAAAGACCAATTAAAGTAAAATACAATCAAAAGAAAAGATAGTAGCATCTCTCTTTGAAGTGAAAATAATTCCCTTGGTCCAACTAGGAAGTGCTGATTTGGAAGAATTGGTAGTTTGACACTGTGAAAGAAATAAAATTGTCATGAACAAAGGTGAAAAGGGATTGTATTTGTCAAGAAGAGGCTCCTACTGGATGAACTCTCTGAGGGCTGTGGCATGTCACGTCTTGTCTTGGAGAGTTAATGACTGGTAATGTTGAAGGAATAGGTCTTTTGTCAGATCATTACAGCAGTCCTGGTTACAACTGCCTCAAGTGTAGTGACTGGTTCAAATAAGGGGCCAAAATACTTCATGTGAAACATGACTTAATCCAATCACCTTCTCCTGATTAGGAGAGGGAATCCAAGGCAGTTTTACCTAGAAAGCACTGAGGGTAAGTCCTAGGGCACGAACATAGGAGCTGCTTTTGGTCCTCAGGAAATGAGGGCTGAAGTTTGCTTGGTCTCTGATTCTGCCCATGTAGTGCATTGCTACATGTACTACACGTGTAGTGCATGTACAATGTGCAATATATTGTTCAGCCTTGCTCTATTATGACTATACTCTCATTGCTTAAGCATTCTGAAAGAATGAGAAGAAAAAATTAAACTGGTAAATTGAGTGAGGCTGGATGAAAGGTGTTATTGCTCCTGAATTAAATGAAACATTTTATTGCTCCTTAGAAGAAAAGACAAGATCCCACACAGTTTAGGTAACTCAAGAATATCAGGAAGACACAGGGATGTTGTCCCTTTCCAAGATTACCAGAGGTTAAATTTAATGCCTGGGGATATTGAAGGAGCATTGGTTTTTCTCACCCATACTGCATATCAGATATTGATGTGTATCTAGAGCTTGCTGACTAATGTTAACCTGGGCGGGACACAGAAAGGCTCCTACTGAAAAAGAAACAAACAACCAAGAGACATCATTATGATGAAAAATAAATATACTTTTAAACCACACTTTAACAGTTAACTAAAAAAATATTTTCCTCTGGTTTAAAAAATATCTAAAAAGTTTTAAATGGGACAGTGCCTAGTGCACTACCCAGCTCATGGTAAGTACTCAGCAGATGTTAGTGCTCTTTCATTCCCTTTAGTAAAAAAGAACTAATATCTTCATTTCAGTTATAAAGCAGTTCAATTACAGAGATTTGGAAAATTCTAAAAAAACGTGAAGGAGAAAACAAATCATCTTATAATTCCACTATCGAAAGGTGAACACTTAAAATATTGCTTATTCATTTTCTTACCAACATTCTAAATACTTCACAAACACAAAAATCACCTAGCAAGCTTTTCTTTATGATTCCACCAACAGTAGATTTCAGAGCTAGCAGTGATCCATTCATATGCCTCTACTAGTTAATTATTTCAGGAAGCCATAGCTACAAACTGGTGGATGTCACTTAAACACCTAGATTCATCAGACACTGTATAAGTGGGGGGCATTGTAACAGTTGTTATAAGCTTTAAAAATTTGCCTCCATCTCTGGCAAAAGGAGAGTATCTACTATTGAGCAAACTGTTCCACAGGTAACAGTGATAAAATATGGACAGTATCTCAAAAACAACTATCTAAAGGCATGGGAATATGACCAAAAGTAATAAAAAACAGGAGTGAATCAGAAAAATTAATTGATAAAGTGAATGACACTAAGTGAACTTCCTGTTTTTATGGGGGTTTTGGCCATCTGGTGCCATGCTGGGTGACTAAAAACCAGATAAAAACTTGCAATCTTATAGGCCTAAAGAACTAATGTTCAGTTTGCCTAAAAATTGTGGATAAATAGACAAAGAAGAGCAAAAAGCTAATGGGACAAACAGAAAGCAAACAGTAAAGTGGTAAGAATAGAGACAGAATAATAGTTACATTAGATATACATTAGTTAAAAACTCCAGCTAAAAGGTAGAAAATTTCAGAATGGATAATAAAAAAGCAAGACTCAACTACATGTTCTGTAAAAAAAATAATTTACTTTAAATACATGGCTAGGTTGAAAGGAAAAAGATGGAACATTATATAAACCATGCAAACAATCAAAGAAGGCTGAAGTGGCTATGTTAATATCAGATGAAACAGACTTCAAGGCAAAGGAAATTAACAAAGATAGGGATAATTCATAATAACAAAAGGATCAATTCACTAAGAAGACATAATAAAAGACCTTTAAAGCACATGAAGTAAAAATTGACAATTAAGTGAAGAAATAGACAAATCTAATCATGGAATATTTAACACCCCTCTCCCAGCAATTCACAGAACAGCCAGAAAAAAATCAGTAAAGATGTAGATCTGAATACTACCAATTTCCTTGACCTAACTGACACTTATAGAATACTATATACAACGACTGATAGAATATCCATTCTTTTCATGTGCACATGGTATGCTCACTGAAATAGATCATATGCTGAGCATATGATAAAACAAGTCTTAATAAATTTTAAAAGACTGAAGTCTTGAAAAGTATCTTCTGTAATCACAATGAAATTAAATTAAAAATCAATAATAATAAGATATATTTCCCCAAATGCAAATATTTGAAATTCACATTACATGTTTAACTAGACCAGTGGGTTAAAAATGGAAATCGCAATGGAAATTAGAAAATATTTCAAACTGAATGATACTGAAAATATAACATATCAAAATTTATGAGATGCAGCTAAAACAGTGCTGGGAGAAAGTTACAGTTCTAACTGCATATGTTAGAAAAGAAATTATAAAAGTGGTAACTTAAGTTTCCAAGTTAAAAAGTTAGACAAAGAAAAGCAAAGTAAACTCAAAATAAATGGGAAAAGAGAAATAATAAAAATAAGAACAGGAAGTAATGAAACAGGAAACTACAGAAAAAATTAACAAAGCCCAAAAAACAGCTCTTTGAAAAGATTAATAAAAGTGATAAATTCCTAGCTAGACTGATGAAGACAAAAAAAAAGAGAACACAAGTTATCAGTGTGAAGAATAAAAGAGGGTGTATCAGTACAGATCTTAAAGAATTAAATGGATAATAAGGAAATATGATGAATATCTTTATGCCAATGAATTCAACAATTTATATGACATAGACCAATTCTCTGAAAAATATAACTTACTCGACTGACAAACAATGAAACAGAAAATCTGAATAGCACTTTACTTGAAGAAATTGAATTTTTCACTGAAAAACCTTCTGGCAGAGAAAGCTCTAGGCCCAGATGATTTTATTGGTGAATGCTATCAAACGCTTAAACAAATAACCCTTGTCAGGTACAAACTCTTTTAGGAAATGTACCAGGAGGGAACACTTCCTAAAAAAGTAAAATAAATGGTAGCCATTTTTAAAGTAGAGCAATATAATTCTAAACTGAGAAAGCATTAAACATTTGAGCCTAAAACAAAGAAAGAAAATATCCGTCTTAGTCCATTTGAGCTGCTACAACAAAATATCACAAACTGGAGAGCTATAAACAACACAAATTTATTTCTCACAGTTCTGGGGGCTGGGAAATCCAAAATCAAGGTGCCAGGATGGTCACATTCTGATGAAGGCCTTTTTTGGCTCATAGCTGGTGACTTCTCTCTGTGTCCTCACAGAAGAGGGTAAGCAGCTGCGTGGGGTCTCTTTTATAAAAACACTAATCCCATTCATGAGGATTCCACACTCATGACCTAAGCAACCTCCCCAAAACCCCATCTCCTAATACCATCATCTCTCGGCGTTAGAATTTCAACATACGGATTTCGGGGGGACCCGAATATTCAAACCATAGCAGTAACTTTTTCAGTTTACAGGTAAACAGCAGGAAAAGGTATAAGGAGAGTTAGCTGCATGGCTTAATGCTTTATGCTCTTGGTCCATCCATATTGTTGTAAATGACAAGATTTCATTTTTTATATGGTTGAGTAGTATTCCATTGTACAAATATACTACATCTTCTTTATCCATTCATCTATTGATGGGCACTTAGGTTGCTACAATATCTTGGCTATTGTAAATAATGCTCCAAAGAACATTGGGGTGCATGAATCTTTTCTAATTAGTGTTTTTGTTTTCTTCAGAAAAATACCCAGAAGTGGAATCACTAGATCGTATGGTAGTTCCATTTTTAATTTTTTGAGGAATTGCCATAGTGTTTTCCATAGTGGTCATACCAATATATTCCCGCCAATAGTGCATGAGGGTTCCCTTTTCTCCACATCCTTGCCAACGTTTGTTATTTGTTGTCTTTTTGATAATAGCCATTCTCACATGTGTGATGTGATAATTCATTGTGGTTTTGATTTGCATTTCCCTGATGGTTAGTGATGTTGAGCATCTTTTCATGTGTCTGTTGTCCATCTGCATGTCTTCTTTGGAAAAATGTCTACTCAGGTCCTCTGCCCATTTTTGAATTGGGTTGCTTGCTTTTTCGATGTTGAGTTGCATGAATTCTTTGTACATTTTGGATATTAACCCCTTATCAGATGTACTATTTGCAAATATCTTCTCCCATTCAGTAGGCTGCCTTTTTGTTTTGTTGATAGTTTCCTTCTCTGTGCAAATGCTTTTTAGCTTGATGTAGTCCCATTTGTTTTTTGCTTTAATTTCTCTTGCCTGAGAAGACAGATTAAAAAAACATTTTGCTATGCCTGATGTCAAAGAGAACTCTGCCAATGTTTTCTTCTAGAAGTTTTATGGTTTCAGGTCTTATATTTAAGCCTTTAATCTATTTGAGTTTATTTTTGTATATGGTGTGAGAAAGTAGTCCTGTTTGATTCTATTGCATGTAGCTGTCCTGTTTTCCCGACACCATTTATTGAAGAGGCTGTCTTTTCCCATTGTGTATTTGTGCCTCCTTTGTCAAAGATTAACTGATAATAAAAGTGTGGGTTTATTTCAAGGCTCTCTATTCTGTTCCATTGATCGATGGGCCTGTTTTTATGCTAGTACCATACTGCTTTGGTTACTGTAGCTTTGTAGTATAGCTTGAAATCAGGAAGCATAATATCTCCAGTTTTCTTCTTTCTCAAGATTGTTTTGGCTAGTCAGGTCTTTTGTGTTTCCATACAAATTTTAGAATTTTTTGTTCTAGTTCTGTGAAAAATGCCATTGGTATTTTGATAGGGATTGTATTGAATCTGTAGATTGCTGGGGAGTATGGTCATTTTAACAATATTAATTCTTCCAATCTATGAGTATGACACGTCTTTCCATTTGTTTGTGTCATCTTCAGTTTCCTTCATCAATGTCTTTTAGTTTCCAAGTACAAGTCTTTTAGGTCCTTGCTTAGATTTAGCCTAGGTATTTTATTCTTTTTGATGCAGTTGTAAATTGGATTGTTTTCTTAATCTCTCTTTCTGATAATTCATTGTTAGTGTATAGAAATGCAACAGATTTCTGTATATTAATTTTGTATCTTGCAACTTTATTGAATTCATTTATTAGTTCTAATAGTTTTTTGGTGGTATCTTTAGGATTTTCCATATATAGCATCACATCATGTCATCTGCAAACAACGACAGTTTTACTTCCTCTTTTCCAATTTGGATTCCTTTTATTTCTTTATCTTGTCTGATTGCTGTGACTATGACTTCCAATACTATATTGAATAATATGATGAGAGTGGGCATCCTTGTTTGTTCCTTATCTTAGAGAAAATACTTTCAGCTTTTCACTGTTGAGTATGATGTTAGTTGTGGGCTTATCATATATGACCTTTATTATGTGGATGTATGCTCCCTCTATACCCACTTTGTTGAGAGTTTTTATCCTTAATCGATGTTGGACTTTGTCAAAAGTTTTTTCTGCATCTATTAAAATGATCATATGATTTATATGCCTATCCTTTTAAAATCCTTAAAATATAAAATACTTGAAAATATTTAAGTATTTTATTTGCTAAAATAATCATTTGATCACTTCTTGTTTCTTCTCTCAGTTCCTCTCTGTTATACTTTTAAAGACAGATGGTATTGCATAGCTATGGATATTTGGGGGATTTGGACAGGGGGAGGTTGAGTTGAGAAAATCATTTAATTTGGATTTAGGGGAATATATTTAGGTGGTTCACTGTCAATTTGTGAACCGTTAACTTTTCTTCCATAGTGCCCCCAATGTAGGAAAGATCTTAAGAATCCTGCTTCCAACTTTGCTGACTCACTTGGCAAAGCTACAGAGCCTAGGGATGTATCATGATGTAAGTGTGTCCCATGGTACCCAGCACTGGAAGTTATGTAGACAGTGAGGGGGACAGAGGGACCAAGCATGAAAGATACACAGCTAGAATACAATTTGCTTCTATTAGCTTCCAATAATCGGAAATGCAAAATTATAAGAGAAAATGTAGGGAAAAAAGTATTATAGAAGTATCCCAGGCAGTTAATAAAAATATTGTTATTTTCTGGATTCTGTTATGTTTGTGGAACTATCATTTTTTAAAGATTTGTAAAATTTAAAAAATTATATTTTGTTCTGATTTCTTTTCTCATTCTAAATAAACATTCACTTTCTTACCCAATTTTTAAGTTTAGAATTTCAAATTATTTTAAAGAGGATCCCCCAAATTGTATAAGCTTTGGACTGTACAAAAATTGGATCTTCCCCTATTTGAGTTGTAGGAGAAAGTGGGGGAGAAGGGCAGGATCAGGGCAGGATACAGATGCTACTTAATTCTACACTTTAAGAGCAAATATATATAAAATGGAGGTTAAAATTTAAATATATAGGAGCAGAATACAAAATAAGACGTATACTTTCTAAACTACTAAAATAAGAAAAAAATCAAGCTTGATTAGTTCCACAAAAGGCAGAAAAGAAAAAAAAAGTAGTAAATAATATAAATAAAATGGCAGGAATAAATACAGTCACAATAAATATAAGTAACTTGAATCCCCCTAATAAAATAAAGTCTTAATCTAATTGGGCTTTAAAAAAAAATCCAGTCATATGCTTTTTAAAAGAGTAAAGGAAAATAGACTTTTAAATTATGTTGGAACAAACTCGTATCAGAACCACCTAGAAACTTAATATCAGAATCACCTAGAGAAGTCATTATATTAGAATCAGGGGGTGGACTTTGGGATAAAGGGCTTTCTCTATTCAGGACCCTAGAAAGTTAAGCAGAGTAGTTGGCATATCTGGGCACTGACACTTGTCCTTGCTTCTGGAGAAAGAAATAGAGTACAGACGAACAGAATAGAAGGTACATTTATTTCTGCTCTTCACCATTTGCATTTTTGTACCTTTTTAAATTTAGTTTCTTCATTAATTTGTTTTGATTTTCTTACCAATTGAATGTATTGTTCACTCAAATAATACATTTAATAGAATAGTTAGGGGAAATCATCACACATTAAGAATTATATGATTTATGACAAAGGTGCAAGTCAGTGGAGGAAAGGATAATCTTTTGAATAAACTGTTCTGGATCAATTGAATATTTATATGGAAAAATTTTAACCTGACCCCTTCCTCACATTATACATAATATTAACTCAAAATAGATCAAAGATCTAATGTAAAGGGTAAAACAATGAAACTTCTAGAAGAAAACATAGGGAAATACCTTCATGACCTTAAGATAGGCAATGTTTTCTTAAATACAAAAGCACAAACCATGAAAAAAGAGACTGATAAAATAGACTTCATTAAATTAAGAACTTTCACTTATCAAAAGACATTTTTAAGAGAATGAGATAACGATACACAGAGTAGGAAAAGAAAAATATAAAACGACTATTGACAAAAAACTTATATCCAAGATATATAAGGCACCATTATAAATCAATAAGACAAAGAACTCAATTTTGTGAAAAACGGGCAAAAGATTTGAATATGTATTTCATAAATCTAGATATCTAAATGATCAACAAGCATATGAAAAAAGATTCAGTATCATTATTTATGAGGGAAATGTAAATTAAAACCATAATCAGGTACCACTACATACTAAAATTTTCAGAATCAGATACTACTACTCTTGTACATTGCTGGTGGAGTGTAAATTGGGACAACTCCTTTGCTCCTACTGTTTCCATCTTCCCTATACCCACCAGCAAATTGTCATCCTGCCAAAAACTTCTTTGCTCATCACAAGGTGATAGATTTTTCTCATACATAGTTTTTCCTTTCCAGCTCAACTGGCAAATATTAAGCACATAATAATAGTTAATTGTATAAATCTGTACCAGCCTCCTTCCTTATCTATTCATCTTACCTTTACTTTTTGTATGTAACTTGGTTCCTTGTTGCAAGACAAAGGGACCTGTGTTTCCTCACTTTTTAGTGGATGGGGTCTCAATCTGTCACATTCAGTTTAATAGGTAAACAGTTTATGCATTGATGAGTGAATTACTGGAGAGAGGACATATGGAGAGCTTCTCAGAAACAGAAAACTTAAAAATTTTGTCTTACTCTCAAGATGCTCAATATATACTAATTACTCTACAAGTAGGGAATGAATTTAGCATGATTATGGTCATAAAAAAGCAAATGACCAGGATATTTAAGGAAGTTGAGTTGCTCTCACATTTTAGGCATGACTCTCCTGTTTTGTCTGTATCATTTTCATTGTATCTCATCATATAGTAATATATTTTCTTTCTTCTATTGTAGATGCCCAGAGCAACAAATCAAAAAAGAAATCCACTTCTTTTTTCTCTTTCTCCTCACAGTCATCACACATTATAATCACTGTTTTCTATGGCCACAGATTTCCCTCTAGCTTCTCTTCAAACGTAACCTGTACTCTTCCAACCTTTTCTCCCCATAGCAGTCCTACAGTCAAATCAGAGTTTTCAGGAGTTAGTGTTACCTCTTGGTCTCAGTGCTTTCAAAATTCACTTTCAGGAAAAATAATTGATAGAGAATTCACTTTTTTCCACAGGTAACTGCTTTAAGGAATTACTGTTTAAAATGCAAACAAATGAATTTCTAATGGTGGAATTTTAAGTTCTGACAAGGTGGTAGAGGACTGGGGGTTGGTTTTTTAGGTTAGTAACCCCTCTAACCTTTCCTCTGTTCCTTATAACTATAACACATAATCTCTTTTCCAGTAAAGCTAGCTCTGTTTTCAACAGACTACAAAGTATAGCTATCTGATCTGCCCTTAGCCCCATGTATCTTTGATCTATTTTCTTTCAGAGGTATCGCCTTCTCAAAAAGCGAGGAGGAACTGGCAAGGAGTTGAAAAGAATTCTTTTTTTTTTCCCTCCCAAACGAAAATGACCTAAGTTGCAAGGACTGGGTGATCTCAGTTTCTCTGGAAAGTACAGTGTTGTTTTTCATGGTTGGTAGTAAACAAAGAACAGAACACATCATTTGCAATACTTACCTAAAACAACCCTTCAGTTTATGACCTATTGTCCAAATTAATGGCAGCTTACAAGAGACCTATCTGTAGGTGGGGACCCTGAATATAATAAAGTGCAAGCATTCACAACTTCTATAAGAAGCATTAGCAGCTAAACAAGATCCAACCATTGCTGCCTTTGCACTAAGCATGAACACTTCCACTGTCAAGTAGGGAAACATCATTTCAACAGTCTATAACATATGGTGTTCAAAAGTTACAAACCTGTAGCTTTAACATTTTAAAGTCAGTGCCTCAAAGTATAGAAGGTCTATAATCCAAAGAGATCAATAGTATTACATATTATGTTAATATCTTGCCATTATTTGAACTACAAGTAGGTAACCAATGCAAAAAACTCAGAGAGATGGTGGGCTCAATTCTTTTTGGTGCGTGAACTGTGCCCTAGTAAAAGACAGCTATAGAACTCTTTGAAATTCTCATTTAAGCACTGCTTTGTCTTTTTGTATAAATAGGAAATTACCAAAGAAACACCAGTGATAAGGGGGTTAATATTAGTATCCTTATACCTAAGCCAAAACTGGACAGCTCAAAAAGATTTATAAGCTCTGCCCTCAGTTTGTGTCTTTTACATAGCTTCTTGTTTTTACATAGACACTTGGAATTTGTTATCTGTAAGAAAAGAATGAACTTATCCAGGGAACTGGTAGCCATGGCCTAAGGAACTAGCATGACAAAATGACTAAGCATGTTAATAACAATAATAATTGCACTTGCCATACATAGCACTTAATGTGTTGGGAATGGCTTTAAGCCCTCAATGTATATTAACTCATTTATTCCCTGCAATACCCTATAAGGTAATTATTATTCCCAATTTACAGAGGACAAATCTAAAGATCAGTGAGGTAAAATCTTTTTAACATTACATAGTTAGGAACTGCCAGAATTTGAACGTAGGCACTCTGGCTCTGAAGCAACATTTATACCCACCTGAGTTCAGTCAATTAGTTAATCAGTTATTAAGTCTTTAAACAAATATTTATCAAATATGCAGTATGTTCTTGGGCTCCAGGGCATACATAAATGAGTTAAACTATATATGGTACCTGCTCTTAGAGAATGTATAGCAGTAAACACAAACATTAATCAAATAATTACACAAACAAATGTAAAATTGCAATGTGACAGGTACACAAAGGAGGGAATGTATGATGGGAATGTATGAGAGTCAATCGGAGATTGGGGGAAGTTTTGCTGAAGAACTGACATATGCACTAGATATGAAGGATAGGCAGACTTGAACTAGACAAAGAGGAAAAGGAAGAGATTTCAAGGCAGAGGAAACACCACATACAAATTCTCTGTTGTGAGTAGGAACAGGAAAAGTACTAGTAATTGAAGGAAGGCCAGTGACAGGCAATCAAAGAGAGCAAGAGTGAGAAGAGTTCAAGACAACACTCAAAGGGTTGGCAGGACCAGATCGGGCAGGAGTTTGGTAAGCTATGTTAGGTTATGTCTTTGCCTTATGATCTTCTCTGAGTCCTAAAAGGTTTTAAATAAGGGCAGGGATGGTGGTGGAATTACTTGAATAGATTTGTGTTTTAAAAGGATCACTTTAACTTTAATATTGACGGTGGGATGGGAGAGGATCAATGGGTATGACTAGATGAGTGAGAAGATTGTTATAGTGGTCCAGGGTGAGACATGAAGGTAGTCTGGACTGGACTGATGGTGGTGATAAAGAGAAATGGATAGAGCCAAGCTGTAGTAGGCAGAAAAATCAATAGGCCTGTCTTGCAAAATTAGCTAAGTCAATTTGGTCACGCACAACTATTTTGTTCTTTTTGACAGATAAAAGTAGCCGCCAATTTTTGACATAAGTGAAGGGGGTGGTTCCTCTGACATAGCTTTTTTACTAAGTCACAGTGCAAGCAAGTATTAGACCAAATTCCGTCATATAAACAGACATTTTAAAAAGTAATTAACAAGGAGGCTTACACGCAACAGTTCATACAATCTCTTCTATAAGTTCAATTAAGTTCCAGCTCTCTGTCCTTTTATGTACTATGATGTATTAGCTATCTATTGCTACATAACAAATTACCTCAAAACCTAGTGACTTAAAGTAACAATAAATATTTATTACCTCATAGTTTCTGTAGATTAGGGATAAATCAAATTGGCTGGGTAGTTTTTGTTCGGGGTCTCTCATGAGTCAAGATGTTGGCTGGGGCTGTTGTTACCCAAGGCTTGACTAGGCCTGGAGAATCTACTTCTAAGACGAGTCGCTCACAAAGCTGGCAAGTTAGTTGACTACCAGCAGGAGACCCGAGTTCCTCCCCACATGGATCTCTCCGTAACAGCTTCACAGCATGGTGGCTGACTTCCTCCAGAATAGATAATCCAAGAGAGAAAATGCAGGGTCTGCAATATCTTTTAAGACTTATCCTTGGATGGCCCTGTCTTCATTTCCAGAATATCTTATTCACACAGGTCATCTCTGTTCAGTGTGGGGGAACTACAGAAAGGGATAAATACTAAGAATCATTGGTATTAACGGCATTAAGGATCAGTTTGAAGACTGGCTACCATCTATGACTACAACATGCATGAAAGGTTCACTTAAGGTAGATGCAGTAATGTTTAGAGACAGGATTCAGGCAACCAGAGTCCAATGAAACAATAGCTGGGTACAGGACATTTTAGGGATCAAATATTGGTACCTTTCCTAAAGATACAGATTACGGTGCTTGCTAGATTTTTATACCCTATTCAGCAAAAGTGGAATGTCTAAAATATATTAGCCAATCCATATAACTTGAACAACACTAATTTCACCAATGAAAACTGATTGCTAATATTTATTATGCTAATTAGCAAAATTCTGGTGTTGGTCAAGATAAGGATGTCTAAAGCACTTGTCGTAGCTTCCTCTGGACTGTGGCCTTATGGCTAAATATCAGCTGACCATACCTGGGAGTGCGAGCTCCTAATTAGGGCAAGTAACAGCACTCATGATGTAGCCTAAATTAACACACATATATATTCCCATATAATATCACAATATCCACGCTCAATTTTTTTTTAAAGTAAATTAGAGACATCATAATGCCATCATGATTTAGAAGATGCAGCCCATGAAAAGTGTAACTATCTTGGCCAATGACAGTTACTGAATGGGACTGCTCATATTAGATAGAGTAACTTACAATGGAAATTACTGAATGGTCATTAGCAAAGCATTTCTGGGATTGGGGCATGTTGCAGAAAACACCTATATTGATTTTCATTTTTTTTTTGCGGTACGCGGGCCTCTCACTGCCGTGGCCTCTCCCGTTGCGGAGCACAGGCTCCGGACACGCAGGCTCAGCGGCCATGGCTTACGGGCCCAGCCGCTCCGTGGCATGTGGGATCTTCCCGGACAGGGGCACGAACCCGTGTCCCCTGCATCGGCAGGCGGACTCTCAACCACTGCGCCACCAGAGAAGCCCTGATTTTCATTTTTGAAGGCAGAGCATTTAAGATTATATTATAGGGTTATTTTGGGAATTACGTGAGTTAATAGTTTCAGAGCACTTAAGATGTGCCTGGCACATAGTAAAATTGTCTGTAAATATGATAGTGATGATGGTGGTGGTGATCATCCAACAGACAGATAATGCCTCATCATGATTATCAGGTGTACTGGACACTGGGGTAGATTCCACTGACACCACATTCCTCTTCAGGACTTGTTTGTCCAGCTGCTGGGAATGCTGTGGCTCACAGCTGTCAAGATGTCAGCTCCATCCAGAAATTGCCTTACCCAAGGTCACACCTACTTCCTGGGAGCAGTCTTTATCCAATGACTGATCATTGATGGGTATACAAGGGCCCAGTACCCTTGTCTCAACTTGGAACACTTCTGAAGGGCCACCCTAGCTTCAGAGCCACCCTTAGGGTAGGGTTGGTTTAGGCTTTGTTATAACTATTTCACAGCCCAGCTTCTCCTCTATCCAATCCTTCATTTCACCACAAATATTAATTCCAAGACAACCCCCTAATAAGTTTTCCTGCATGCAAATCTCTATCTCAGGGTCTGCTTCCCAGGGAACATGACTAGAAACATCTATGGTTATTTAATGAATTAAAATACTGCATAAACAAATGTATCCTTCTTTACTGGTTGGTAATGATTAGCACAGGGTGTAAGTTTGAGATATAGGTATATATAATTTAAAATATTGTTCATTTAGATTCAAAATTTGAGATCTTAAGTTGGTGGTAGAGACTAATAGAATAGGTTATTAATTAAAATGCTAATTATATTAAATATTATTGGAAAAGGTGTACCATATAACTATCATCTGACTATGGAAAACACAAAAGGCCATGAAAACCTTTAACATAGGCAAAGTTAGTATACAGATTCTATTTGTCAGGTTAGGCTAGGGAATGCTGCAGTAATAAACTATGCCAAAATTTCAGAGGCTTATCACATAAAAGTTTCTTACTCAGGCAAATCTGCTAAGGTCCAGGAGTTTCTCCAGGGCAGCCCTTCATGTAGTGGCTCAACATTCCAGATTGCTTCCTTCTTCTGGTAACTCCATCTGAATGATACCTCAGGGTTCTTTGTGCCAGGAAAGACAGCATGGTGAATCATGCACAGACTTGTAAATGCTTTGGTCTGGAAGTAGCACATCACCTCGGGTCACTGTTCATTCGTAGAACTAGTTACACAGTGCTGCTTAACTTGTAGAGCTAAGAAATGTAAGCTTTTGCATATCCAGAGAAAAAAAGAGAATTGAAAATATTGAGCATTGGTAATGTTAGCCACAAGAACAGTATTATACTGTCTGAGAGACACTAATATTTTAGTATTTGTAAGGATCAACTTATAAGAGAAATTCACTTTTGGGACAAACTCTGTGTAGATCTTATCCTAGGATAGGAATTAATTTTAAGCTTCTGTGTTTATTATGCTATTTGATTGGACGTAAATTTAGTTCAGTATAAATAGAATCAGCAGCTAAAGTAGAACCTGGCAAGGTGTGGACAATCTCTTAAGTCATATGATAAATAAAATATAGATCACATTTGAGTGAGCTGTGAAAATTTATATAAAAATATTTTCCAGAGGCTTCCTTAAAAATGGGATAGTAAAATTTAAAAATAAGAATAAAATATCAATAAAAGTGAGCTTTACCTGAATTTACTTTCACATTTGACCATTTATTCCTTTAAAGAAAAAGAATAAAATTACTGTTAAGTAAATACACCTCACACCCTATTTCTACAGCACTCTTCAATAAAAAAGTTTCATATGAAAAACCTTCCATATTATTGATTATAAGACAGTCCAAAGCTAAACATAAAAAGTCAATGTAAACAAAAAAGTGAATAATGAAAATTTTCTTGCTTTCCAGAACCTTGAAGATAAATGTAATTTTTTTTTGGTGTATAGTTCTATAAAATTTTACCACATGTAATAGATTAATGTAGTGATCACCACAATTAGGATATGAAATTATTAATTATTCCACTACCCCAAAGTAACTTCCTCATGTTACCCTTTTATAGTCATACCCTCCCCCCAACCCTAACTCCTTGCACCACTTATTTTTTCTCTATCACTATAATTTTGCCATTTTGAGAATGTTATGTAAATGGAATCATACCATATGTAACTTTTTGAGATTACTTTCTCATCAACACAGTGGCCTTGAGACCCATGCAAATTGTTGCATGTATCAAATTCGTTCCTTTTTATTGCTGAGTAGTATTTCATGTTATGGATGTACTACAGTTTATTCATTCATCCATTGGAGGGTACTGGGTTGTTTCATTTTTGGCTATCACAGATAAAGCTGATTTGAACATTTATGTACAGATTTTTGAGTGAATGTAAGTTTTCATTTCTCTAGAGTAAATATCCAGTAGATGGATATCTGGGTTTTACGATAAGTATATATTTAACTTTATAAAAAACTACCAACTGTTTTCTAGAGTGGCTGTCCCATTTTACATTTTCCTCAGCAAAGTATGAGAGATACCGTTGCTCCGTATCTTGTCAGCACTTGGTATTATCAGTATTTTTTTATTTTAGCCATTCTAATAGGTGTGTAGTGGTATTTCATTGTGGTGTTAATTTGCATTTTCCTAATGGCCAATGATGTTGAACTATAACAAAATCTTACATAAAGTTTTGCATTTTTACAAATACTTTTTTAAACATCTAAATTAATTCTCACAAGTATAGTGTGATGTATTTCAAGTGATAAGAGTCTGATATCAAGTAAATCTGGAAAAATCAGCCAAACGTAATTACACCAATGCAGAATCAAAACAATTTAAAACTCAAAACGAACATGGAGGTAATTTAGTCAAACTTCCCCATTTTAGAGAACTGTGTCCCAGAAAGGTTAAATGACTTCTCACACAGCTGGAATCATACCAAAAGTCATACTTCTGATGCTTGAATCTCTTCTATGTCTAGTCAAGTAGGTGACAATTTATGCTTGAATTCTTCAAGTGACTGGAAATTCACTCATTCCTTGCCCCATTCCATTAGAAAGTGTTTCCTGACATTGAGCTGAAATGGCCTATAAACAAATAAACAAGTCTGTAAATGTTTTGACATTGAACTGAAATGGCTTACTATAGCTCTTGCCAGTGGGTCTAGTTTCATCCTCTGAGACTTTCCTGAGGAGGTATGGACCCTTTTCCATACGACAGTACTTCAGATACTTGAAGACAGCCATCATGCTCTCACACATATACTCCAGGCCAAACATTCACATTTTCCTCCAATCATTCTTAGATGAGCTTGTTTACCATCCTTCTTGCTTGTATGTAAACCGGTCCTAGGTTTCTTATGGTGAAAAATACCGAACAAAATATTTTTTGTAACACAACCAGAATTATATACATTCTCCAGTTATATGAATTCTCTACAGGAAATAATAAAATTTTCTTTTCCCTTAGTGTATTTCCTTACATCGTTAGACAATATTTGTAAGTGTATTTTTAAAATTTTATGCTGAATACTTTTATTTTTAAATTGCGTTTCTTTTTTGGATGTATTGCAATGCAAATGGCACAAAACTCAAACCATTTAAGAAGGTTAACAGTGAAAAGTCATGATCCCTAGACTTCTAGTTGAATAATAATATAATATAATAAATATAATATATATAATGCAATGTAATATAATATTACAGATACCCTCTTTTTAAGCACATAATTCTGATTATACATTCCATCATATGGTTGTACATTTAAAAAAATTATTCATCTTAATTTTTTATTAGTATTATTAAAACTGCTGTTATGGACTGCCTTATGTATATTTTAGATTATTTCTTAAAGTAGACTCCTAGAAGAAAATAGCTGCATTGCATAGTATGACTTATCTTACTATAACATTCCACAGTTACCATTTAATACACATAAAATGTTTATTAATATACACCGGCAGTTTATGCATCCATTTCACCAAACCTCTGCAAGCATGGAATACTACTATTTATTGATTTTTTTTTCAAATTTGTTCTCCTGATTTGCTTATAATTGAGAATGAATTTTAAAATACGTTTTTATATCTCTATTGGTTATTTGTATTTCCTCCTTAGGGTGTTTAGTCCTTGTTAATTTTTAGAAGATCGATTTGTATGAGCTAGAATATCGGCCCACTCTCAATATTCTTAACAAATATTATTTTGTTCAGCTTATCAAACTCTTAAAGGTGTTTTACATATGCTAATGCCAGTCCATCCCAAACAATTAAATGTAGTTAATTTAAAATTTTTTTTGCTAAATATAAGGCCTTACAATGAACATTTATATTGTAATATATCTTATCTCTTTACAAGTCTGTTTCACCTACCATATTTTAAACTAGTGCAATTCAAGGACGATACCTTAATCATCTTTCTAAAGCTTAACATAGACATTTACAGAGAATAGATGTTCCCTAAATTTATGATATATAAATGCGTGAATAAACTTAAAAATCCCTATTAGTTTGTTGGATTCTGCTTGTATGGTTACAGATTCCCCAAATTTTTTGAATTCTAATTATGGCTATCTAGGATTTAGCCCAGAGTCAACATTAAGCTGTTCTAAGGTTTGCTAAACCCACTACCCTTTCCAACTTCGAATCAGGTAAAAATTTGATAAATATGGGTTTTCTCAAGTCAGTGAAATATAGTGTTGACCCATATAGGGACCATTATTCTACCCTAAAAACCACTGGAGAGGCTGACTGCCCTCCAGAAGTCAGTACCCGTTGGGTATTAAGTCATTGCCTGAAGGTACTATCATCTAGCCTTTTTTCCTCCCCAATTTACTTGTAAGTAAATGATGAAAAGTGTCAATAATGCCTGTTGGGCACAGATAAATATTGTCTACTGCATTTTATTGGCATACTGGTCTAGTATCCCTGTCAGGAAGAAAATAAAATTAGACAGATTCTGGTTGGTAAACCCATACTGTATTTGATTGATTACTGCTTTCTCTTATAGATGCTCCCAGAGCATCCTTTTAATAATTCCTTTTAGATTCTTGCCTAAGATCAAAGTAGTCCTGGTGGAGGGTTAGAGGTGTAAGGGACTCTCAATTGAATGATTAAAGTCCCAATCAAGTAAAGATTGAAGGGAGGGTTTCCAAATGATATGGATTTCCATTCTATATCACTGGAACCCCTTTAGTTGTCCATGATCTTTTCTCTGTTTCTGAGTGTTTGAGACTGCCAGGGACTAATGAAAAAGTACCTTTTCCTATGGGTAGTATGGATAGGATTGCAAAAGCTATTGGCATACAGACAGCTGTTACTCCTGCTACAGATCAAGGGAGTGGGGAGTGAAAAGCATTTGTCAGTGAAACAGAAACTGTTTTTGATGATATGAAATACTCTTTGAGGGAACTCTGAATATTAGATTGGCTGCCACATGGCTTTCTGGTTCTGGCAGTGCATGGTAACCCTGTCAGGTGTCTTCTAAACTCTAACAATCTCTGTCAAAGCAAAGACTGTGGGGTCTGTAATTTGCTAACTCCACCCTGGTTCACGTATTTCCTCCAAGGAGTCCCTCAGACCTTCTTCACCCTCCACCATCCATTTCACAATCCCCCATTCCCTCCAACCCAGGGAAGTCTAATCTTGAAATTCTCTTTAAAATCTGTGTATTAACTTCATAGGGCTGCTGTAACAAATTACCACAAACTGGTGGCTTAAAACAACAGAAATGTATTCTCTTACAGTTCTGAGGCCAGAAGTCTGAAATTAAGGCGTTAGCAGGGCCGCAGTTTTGGAGGACCTAGGGGAGAATCTGATTTTTGTTTCCCCCAGCGTCTGGTAGAGCTGGTCAGTATTCCTTCACTTGTGTCTGTATTACTCCAATCTTAGCCTCGTTGTCACACTACCTCCTCTTCTCTGTCTTCTCTTCAGTCTGTCACATAAAGATACTTGTCATTGGATTTATGGCCGAGCAGCCAATCCAGGGTGGTTGATCTCTTCACCTCCAGATCCTTAACTTAATTACATCTGCAAAGACCCTTTTTCCAAATAAGGTAACATTCACACATTCCAGGGATTGAGACACAGACATATCTTTTTGGGTGCTACTATTCAACCCACTACATTTTGCTTAAGGATACCATTTTTTCCTTCTTCTTTTAAGCTTTACCTCTTGAAGCTTTGAGGAAATTCAAGAAACCTCTTCTTTCTTCATCACCTTAGCTTTCAAGACTGCATCTTCACATTGAATACTTTGGAAAATTCAATCTACTCCTTTGTTTCAGTTGCTTTTTTTTTTTTCTGGAATTTCCCCTTTCCTGGGCAAATGAATATTACACCAGTGGGAGGAAACATCCCAAATAATTCCAGGTTTTATATTTCCACTTTTCACCTTGAAGGCAGACATTTGCCCATGTTTAGTGTTCTAGCACCTATTCTGTTTCCCATAATTCCTCAAAGATGGGAACAGCTATTCTCAGGTTTCATTTGTACTCCCTGCCCCTCCACCGCCAAAAGCCTGTGATATAAGCCATTCACATCAGATGATGGAATCTAAATTGGAACTGTTAGGTACTTCTTAGAATTCCTTCTTCTATTTGGGAAGAGTATTGCTTCTTGTCACTATTTATACTACTCTTTTGAGTAATATTAATAAGTTCCTATTTACTGAGTCACTACTATGAGCCTGGCTCAGCGTTTTGAATGTGTTACTTCCACTACTCAGAACAATCCTATGAGAAAGATATACTTATCTCCATTTTACAGATGGGGAAAAGGAGACCCAGGGTAATATAACTATTAAGTGTTGAAACAGAGAATTAAATCCAAGTTTGCCTGACCCCACAAATACACATAGTTCTTTCTACTATGTCAAGCTGCTTCTCAAGTTTCCTTTGTAGAGAATGAAGAAAATAATATTTAGGAACTCTGTTTTCTCTCTCAGATCTAACCTTATACCAGCAGCTGTAAGTGGGCTTTTCCCTTCCTTCATCATCTGCCTTTGAAGAGAATTTTAAAAAGCCTGTTCTTTGTCCTCTCAGCATTTTTTACAAGTCTCACCTCATTTGGGAGCTTCAGATTTCTTGACTATGCTTTAAGGCCCATGTTACCTTCTTATAATTATCCTTGGTATGTGGTTGTTTTCTCTCAAGGTTTCTGTCACTTCCAATTAGCCAAGCAATTCCTCCTTGTTGGTCAGAATTAGGTTCCCTAGTTGCTCTGCTGGGACATCAAATCATGAGAAAGGCAAATCAAAAACTTGTCAGATGTTTTGCTTTTAGCCCAATGAAACTTTTAGGAGGTGTCCAGCTATTTGAATTTTCTTTTTTGATTGTTGCATTGCTACATGTATTGACAAATAGTATACTGTAGGGTATTGTGGTATCAATAATGAATTCTTTTATGAATAATTGCATGTGACAGTACATGTTTGGAACCAGTTTTAAACCTCTTAAATAAAACACTCTAAAGCAGTTCCAAGCTTCCCATTGTCTGTGTGTACACCTAGTCATTCTAACACATTCCTGTTTCTCATTCCCCACTCAAGTCTATCACATGGAGAAATATTTTTTATTTCTAGTAAACTAGTTTGTGTATCTCATTTTGAGCATAATCCCAAACCAGAATGTGGAAGATAGGCTGGGGAATATGACCTCTCTGAAGTAAAACATATGTTAGGAAGTCTATGAATTAAGGTCACAAAACAGAGGGCTGTGAATTTCTATGAAAAAAATATTATAACCTAATTTTTGCTAACCTCTAAGTGAAATTTAGCATTTCTTTCAATTGTGAACATAGGCAACAAACCAGTGTTACTGAAGTACCGCTGACTTTTTCACCAATAAAAATCACAAATATTTTCCCATCACATTACTATAGTTGTAGAAATCTCAAGATATAATTAGTGTTCACTACTTTAAAATTATAGATATTATTCGACCCTCTGCTAGATTTTGTTTTTCAACGCATTAATAAAGAAGCACATGTACAGCACACTTTTGTTGAATAACTTGATTACTGTATTTTAGTATAATTGGTTTCATTCATGATCCTATGCATATTTTATGCATTTAAAAACATGATTCTAAAAAGGGCTTTATAGGCTTCACCAGACTGCCAAAGGGATCCATAGCACAAAAAATGATTAAGAATATCTATTATGGGGAGAGTGGGAGGGAGGGAGACGCAAGAGGGAAGACATATGGGATCATATGTATATGTATAGCTGATTCACTTTGTTATAAAGCAGAAACTAACACACCATTGTAAAGCAATTATACCCCAATAAAGATGTTTAAAAAAAAAAAAGAATATCTATTATGGATCTGGCATTGCGTTAAGAGCATGTAGTCTGGTGTCACATTGCTTAGGTTCAAATTCTGCTCTGTCATGGTATGACTTTGGCTACGTTACACATACATTTTGTGCCTCAGATTCTTCATGTGTAAAATGGAGATAATATTATAATACCTACCCAAAAATCTTGCTATGAAGATGAAGTAATATCTGTAAATGGCTTAACACAATGCCAGGCATACAGTATGTTATTTATCTCTACATATACCCAGATGATAAGGGTTTCATTCAAATCCTATTTACATTTATTCTACATACAGATTTTCTTTTTTTTAACCACGTTGTCACTGTCTAAAATTTAAAATTACATTATAAAATATTGGCTATTTGCAAATGGATATTTGTAAAATACATGTGTGATGTAAGGAAGAATTATACAGTGAAGATCCATAGGCCTTCCATCCTGTTAAAGGGAAAAAAAGATACTTTAAAAAGGATGAACATATAATTTACTATCCAAACTAGGACACTTTTGAGAGTGAAAGAGAGTGCTATTAGTTATTACACCAGGGATATAGGCAAACCAGGACTGTTCTGACTGAATTAACACATATAATCACACTACTTTTATGTTTCTTGTGTTCCCCTGCCTTAGTCCATTCCCTTCTTTCTGCAGCTAGAGAAGATCACTATCTTGATTTTGTGGTTACCATCCTGTTGCTTTATAGATTTGCTTCTTATGTTTGGTCTCTTAAACAAAATATTGTTTACTTTTACTGGTTCTTTAATTTATAGAAGTGAAATCCTACTGTACTGTTCTTTTGTGAATTGCTTTTCTGCTCAGTGTTGTTAGAGATTCATCCATGTCCATGGATTTGTGATTCATTTTTCCCACTGTTGTATTCTACTGTATGAGTATACGTAATATATTTAACCACTCTACTGTTGATAGACAGTTGGGTTGTTTCCAATTTTTACTGTTATGAATAATACTATTAGGAATTTTCTTTCTCATATATCCTGATACACATTTCTCCTGGGCCATAAGAGACATGGAATTTCAAGTTTACTAGATAATGCCAAATTGTTTTCCAAATGGATATATCAGTTTATACTCCAACCAGTAACATATAAGTGTTCTGGTGATATTGTCAGACTTAAAAATTTTTGCTTATGTGGTGGGTGTGAAATGATATTCAGCATGTGGTTGAACATCTCTTCGGGTTTCCTCCTTTATGAATTATGAATTACCTATGAATTACCTATTTATAGGTAATAGGTAATTATGAATTACCTATTTATAGTGTGGTAGTTAAGAGCATTATCTATTTTTAAAAATATTTAAATTGTAGTAATTCTTTACACAATTATTATTACAAGTATTAATCCCTTTGCCAATAATATGGGTTGTAAAGATCTCCCAGTTTGTATCTTGTCTTCTACTCTCCTTATGATGTCTTTTTTCTTTTTTTTACTTTTTATTATGGAAAATTTTAAACATACATTAAAGTATAAAAATATGCAGAATAGAATAATGAGCTCTGATTTACCTATCACCCAGCTTCAGGATTATCAACACATAACCAATTCAGCTTCATTTATACTACCACTCACTTTCTCCATCTCTTAGTATTTTAAAGTATATCCCAGACATTATATCATTACCTCTCTAAATATTTCAATATGCATCTCTAAAAAATAGGGATCTTTAAAAATTACTATTATAAACACACAAAAAAATTTACAATACTTCCCCAATATCATCAAATATTCAATAAGCATCCAAATTTCCAATCATCTTAAGCGTGTGTGTGTGTTTTAAAGTTTGAATCATGATCCAGATAAAGTCTTGTGGTAGCAGGCCTCCAAAATGGTACCCAATGATTCCTACTCCCTGGTATTTACACGCTTGTATAATCTCCTATGTGTGATCAACCTGTGGGTCACACATCTGTGTAATGGTATGTCACCTTTTTTTTTAATGTTTTTTTTGATATTCACATTGTTGATAACAAATCATATCAAGCATTTTTTAAACTTTTAATTTCATATTGGAGTATAGCTGATTAACAATGTTGTGATAGTTTCAGGTGCACAGCAAAGTGACTCAACCCTATATATACATGCACCCATTCTCCCCCAGACTCCCCTCCCATCCAGGCTGCCACATAACATTGAGCAGAGTTCCCTGTGCTATACAGTAGATCCTTGCTGGTTATCCTTTTTATTTTTTTTTCTTTATATATTTTTTGAATTGTTGAATTTTATTTATTTTTTTATACAGCAGGTTCTTATTAGTTTTCCATTTTATACATATTAGTGTATACATGTCAATCCCAATCTCCCAATTCATCCCACCACTACCACCACCCCTGCCACTTTCCCCCCTTTGTGTCCATACATTTGTTCTTTACATCTGTGTCTCTATTTCTGCCCTGCAAACTGGTTCATTTGTACCATTTTTCTAGGTTCCACATATATGTGTTAATATATGCTATTTGTTTATCTCTTTCCGACTTACTTTACTCTGTATGACAGTCTCTAGATCCATCCACGTCTCTACAAATGACCCAATTTCATTCCTTTTTATGGCTGAGTAATATTCCATTGTATATATGTACCACATCTTCTTTATCCGTTCGTCTGTCGATGGGCATTAAGGTTGCTTCCATGTCCTGGCTATTGTAAATAGTGCTGCAATGAACATTGGGGTGCATGTGTTTTTTTGAATTATGGTTTTCTCTGGGTATATGCCCAGTAGTGGGATTGCTGGGTCATATGGTAATTCTACTTTTAGCTTTTTAAGGAACCTCCATACTGTTCTCCATAGTGGCTATATCAATTTACATTCCCATCAACAGTGCAAGAGGGTTCCCTTTACTCCACACCCTCTCCAGCATTTGTTGTTTGTAGACTTTCTGATGATACCCATTCTAACTGGTTTTTGTCCATTTCTTCCAGGTTGTCCATTTTATTGGCATAGAGTTGCTTCTAGTAGTCTCTTAGGATGCTTTGTATTTCTGTGGTGTCTGTTGTAACTACTCCTTTTTCACTTCTAATTTTATTGATTTGAGTCCTCTCCCTCTTTTTCTTGATGAGTCTGGCTAATGTTTTATCAATATTGCTTATCGTCTCATAGAACCAGCTTTTAGTTTTATTGATCTTTGCAACTGTTTTCTTTGTTTCTATTTCATTTACATCTGCTCTGATCTTTATGATTTCTTTCATTCTACTAACTTTAGGTTTTGTGTTTTCTATCTGGACTATTGTGTCATTTAAAGCTTGTCTTTCCTTATTAATTTTCTGTTTGGATGATCTGTCCATTCATGTAAGTGAGGTGTTAAAGTCCCCCACTATTATTGTGTTACTCTCGATTTCCTCTTTTAGAGCTGTTAGCATTTGCCTTATGTATTGAGGTGCTCCTATGTTGGGTGCATATATATTTATAATTGTTATATATTCTTCTTGGATTGATCTCTTTATTATTATGTAGTGTCCTTCCTTGTCTCTTGTAACATTCTTTATTTCAAAGTCTATTTTATCTGATTTGAGTATTGCTACTCAAGCTTTCTTTTGATTTCCATTTTCATGGTATATCTTTTTCCATCCCCTCACTTGCAGTGTGTATGTGTCCCTAGGTCTGAATTGGGTCTCTTGTAGCAGCATATATATGGGTCTTGTTTCTGTGTCCATTCAGTGAGCCTGTGTCTTTTGGTTGGAGCATTTAATCCATTCACATTTAAGGTAATTATTGATATATATGTTCTTATTACCATTTTCTTAATTGTTTTGGGTATGTTTTTGTAGGTCCTTTTCTTCTCTTGTGTTTCCCACTTAGAGAAGTTCCTTTAGCATCTGTTGTAGCACTGGTTTGGTGGTGCTGAATTCTCTTAGCTTTTGCTTGTCTGTAAAGCTTTTGATTTCACCATCAAATCTGAATGAGACCCTTGCCGGGTAGCATAATCTTGGTTGTAGCTTCTTCCCTTTCATCACTTTAAATATGTCATGCCACTCCTTTCTGGCTTGTAGTGTTTCTGCTGAGACATCAGCTGTTAACTTTATGGGAGTTCCCTTGTATGTTATTTGTCATTTTTCCCTTGCTGCTTTCAATAATTTTTTCTTTATCTTTAATTTTTCCCAATTTGATTACTATATGTCTTGGCGTGTTTCTCCTTGGGTGTATCCTGTATGGGACTCTTTGCTCTTCCTGGACTTGGGTGGCTATTTCGTTTCCCATGTTAGGGAAATTTTCAACTATAATCTCTTCAAATATTTTCTCTGGTCCTTTCTCTCTCTCCTCCTTCTGGGACCCCTATAATGCGAATGTTGTTGCGTTTAATGTTGTCCCAGAGGCCTCTTAGGCTGTCTTCAATTTTTTTCATTCTTTTTTATTTCTTCTCTTCCACAGCAGTGAATTCCACCATTCTGTCTTCTGGGTCACTTATCCGTTCTTCTGTCTCAGTTATTCTGCTATTGATTCCCTCTAGTGTATTTTTCATTTCAGTTATTTTATTGTTCATCTCTGCTTGTTTTTTCTTTAATTCTTCTAGGTCTTTGTTAAATATTTCTTGCATCTTCCCCATCTTTTCCTCCATTCTTTTTCTGAGGTCCTGGATCATCTTCACTGTCATTATTCTGAATTCTTTTTCTGGAAGCTTGCCTATCTCCCCTTCATTTAGTTGTTTTTCTGGGGTTTTATCTTGTTCCTTCATCTGGTATATAGCCCTCTCCCTTTCATCTTGTCTATCTTTCTGTGAATGTGGTTTTTGTTCCACAGGCTGCAGGATTGTAGTTCTTCTTGCTTCTGCTGTCTGCCCTGTGGTGGATGAGGCTATCTCTGGTTATCCTTTTTAAATATAGCAGTGTGTACACGTCAATCCCAAACTTCCTAACTATTACTTCTCTCTACCCTTCACACCCAGGTAACCATAAATCCATTCTCTAAGTCTGTGAGTCTGTTTCTGTTTTGTAAATAAGTTCATTTGTATTTCTTTTCAGATTCTGCACAGAAGCGATATCACATGATATTTCTCTTTATCTATCTGACTTAATTCACTCAGTATGACAATCTCTAGGTCCATCCATGTTGGTGAAAATGGTATTATTTCATTCTTTTTTATGGCTGAGTAATATCCCATTTTGTATATATATACCACATCTTCTTTATCCATTCCTCTGTCAATGGACATTTAGGTTGCTTCCATGTCTTGGCTATTGTAAACAGTGCTGCAATGAACACTGGGGTGTATGTGTCCTCTCGGACCATGCTTTTCTCCGGATATACCTGTGATCAACCTGTGGGTCACATATCTGTGTAATGTATGCCACTTTTGAGGGGAGATCAAAAAAGACATAAAAGGCGTGGTAGCTTCTGTCTCTTTCTCTTGGATTACTTGCTTAAGGGGGAGGCAGGCAGCTCTCTGGAGAGGCATATGGTGAGAAACTGAGGTATTGTGCCAGATAGCTAATGAAGAACTGAGGCATCCTGCCAATGTGTATAAGCCATCTTGGAAGTGGATCCTCTAGCACTAGTTATGTCATTAAATTATTGTTGCTCCAGCTGACAGCTTTGACTGTTACTTCACAGGAGACCGTGAGCCAGAACTACTCAGCTAATCTACTCCTCGATTTCTGACCCTCAGATACTGCATGAGTTAGAAATGTTTGTTATTTTAAAAAATATGTTTTGGGGATAGTTATAAAGCAATATAAAACTAATAAAGATTTTGGCACCTGGAAGTGGGGTGCTGACATAACAAAAACCTAAAACTTAAGAGCGACTGGGACTTCCCTGGTGGTCCAGCAGTTAAGACTCGGCGTTTCTACTGTAAGGGGTGTGGGTTCAATCCCTGGTTGGGGGAGCGAAGATCCTGCATGCTGCACAGTGCCAAAAAAAAAAAAAAAAAAAAAAAAAGTGCAGTGGGCAGAAGCTGGAAGGACTTGGAGGAGAGTGTTTGTAGATGCATGATAACTTTGAGGAGGCTGCAGATGAGGTCTTACAGATTTAAAGTCTTATTGGAAATTAGAGGAAAGTGGCAATAGTTTAGCAAATTTGTCACCTGCAGTTATGTGCAAAGTAGAGAATATGCCTAATGAACTAACTGGGTGATCTAGTTAAGGCAATGTCCAGCCAGAATAATGTTAAAGATGTCACCTGGTTTCTCATTGTTGCTTATAGTAAAATGTGAGAGGGAAGAGATGTTAAAGCAAGAACTGTTAAACAAAAAGGAAACAGAACTTTTGGGATTTGAAGATTCCCAGTCTCTCTAGGTGACAGATGATGTTAAAATTAGTAAATGGCTCAGAACAAGAACAAATACAGGGACTTCACTGGTGGCGCAGTGGTTAAGAATCTGCCTGCCAATGCAGGGGACAGAGGTTTGAGCCCTGGTCTGGGAAGATCCCACATGCCGCGGAGCAAGTAAGCCCATGCGCCATAACTACTGAGCCTGTGCTCTAGAGCCCACGAGCCACAACTACTGAAGGCCGCACACCTAGAGCCCGTGCTCTGCAACAAGAGAAGCCACTGAAATGAGAAGCCCGTGCACCACAACAAAGAGTAGCCCCCGCTCACCGCAACTAGAGAAAGCCCATGCGTAGCAACAGACACAATGCAGCCAAAAATAAATAAATTTATTTTAAAAAGAAAGAACAAATGCAAAGCACTAACAGGAAAATATGAAGTTGAGGATGTAGTTTTAAAGCCCTTTAAGACCTCAGAAAGCTCTAGCATGGTGCTTCAGAGTATTTTTATTCAGACATAAAGGATGTACCTGATGAAACTTCTCAAGTGATAGGTTCTAAGAATTTTAAGGGTGTGCTGCATCAAAAGCCAATGTAGAGAAGGGTTTATATGGAAGATATTTATGGGTATTGCTTTGTCTAATGGCGTGAACTCAAATAAAATTCAGAGGAGATCCACAAAGTTTATAAAAGAATTATATGAGCAGAATATAATGTTTTAAAAGAGACTTTTAAAAGAGGATTATATTAGTTTGTTGTTTGCCCGCCAGAACTGAAAGGGACAGAGCACCAAATCAAAAGAGGCTTTTGGATATCTAAGCTTCTATAGGCAGAGACAAGTACCTAGCTGTAAATGTGGAAAATGAAGGATGACTCAGTGGGTGGATCCAAGTGACTAAAGTAGAGTTAGACCTGGAGATTTACTCTCAGGCCTTGAATGCAGGCTCAGCAGTTGTGGCACACGGGCTTAGTTGCTCCGCGGCGTGTGGGATCTTCCCAGACCAGGGCTCGAACCCGTGTCCCCTGCCTTGGCAGGCGGATTCTTAACCACTGCGCCACCAGGGAAGCCCAGGCCTTGAATCTTAATGAAGAAACTGCCAACCTGTTCCTAGGTGGATTTCAGAATTTCTGTGAACCTGTGTACCTCATTTCCCTCCTTTTAAACACACATCCATAGTGGTTGCCCTATTTTAAATTAAGTGTGTGGAGGCAGATACTGTGTGTCTTCAGTATACAGCTCTTCAGATCAAGAGGAACTCTATTTAAAGACCTGTTCTTAAGGAAGTACACACACAAGTCCTCATCTACACCTAGAATTGATTTACATTTCTAGACTTTGAGTTAATGCTGTAATGGCATGAAAGTTTGGGGGTGCTCAGGTGGAGGATGAGTATATTTGGCATACTGGAAGAATGTGACTCTTTGGAGGTCAAATTGTGGTAGCCAGGTTCCTGATATTCATGCTTTTGCATAATTTCCTCCCACACTCTTATCAGGGATGATCTGTGGGATTAAGAGAATACAGGACAAGTAATGCATCACTTTGTGTAATTTTAGCTTGTCTCTTTCTTGGATCAATTTCTCTGGGGAAGGCCAGGTGCCATGTTGTGAGGACATGCAGGTAGCCCTGTGAATGAACCTCTTGGAGGTGAATCCTCTCTGACCAGGTCAAGTGTTCAGAAGACTGCAGTCCAGCCAATAGCTTGACTGCAAACTCATGAGACCCTGGGCCATGAGACCTAGCTGAACCACACCTGGATTCTGACCCTCAGGAACTGTAAGAGGTAAGTATTTTTAGTTTTAAGCTGTTAAATTAAGTCTTGGGGCAATTTCTTATACAGCAATAAATAACTAATACAAGTTCACACATTACTTCATGTGTCTTTTAGGTGAGTCTCTTTTTAATCTACATTTGTTTCCATCTTCTCTCCCTCCTGCAACATATTTGTTGAAGTTAATTTGTCCCATGATTCCCATAGATGAAAAATTTCTGATTGCACAGCCACTGTGTTTAACACATTCTCTGTATTTCCTAATATCAGGTTCAGTTTTTTTGGCACAAGTTTTTAATAGGTGATGGTGTGTTTATCCATTAAGAGGCATATAAAGTTTCCTTATTTGTCATGTTAGCAGCTGTTGATATACAATGAATAAACCTATTTATTCATTAGGAATCTTAAAATTTTCTAATTTTGTCATTCATTCTTCATTTATTAATACATTTATATAAAAAACTTCCCCTCATTTACTTACCTGTGGTACAGTTCATATAGGAAAGACAGGACAAATAATTACCTTTTTAAAAACTGGTTTTCAAAATAATGATTCCAGAACATCCTTCAGTGTTGATCAATTAGATGCTTTTTGTTAGTTTTATTATCATTAAGAACTCATGAATATAAGGACATTTGATAATTTCAGATGTTCCAATCCATTGCATTTGGTATGTCCCAGTTTGTGCTCAAGGGGATTTCAGAATTTCTGTGAACCTGTGTGTCCTTATTGATATTCAAAGTGTTCCATCTTTGGCCAGAGGAATGCTTTTCAGTTGGCTCCTGACTCCATTTGACATGATCCTAGTAGCCTATGACAGCTTCCTTGCTAAACTGCACAACAAAATGTTCCAGGCTCATTGTGTACATTTCCTGTACCTAAATGAAATCAACTATTACTCCAAGGGCTTATGATATCTTTTGAACAGAGATTTAAAAAATGTATTTGAATGTAATTCTTTCTTTTTATAGGTTTTACCTACTATAAGAGCGTAAAGATATCTCACTATCTTGTCTTCTGAAGTTTTAATAGGTTTTCCTTTCACATTTAAATCTTTAATTCACCTGGAACTGACTTTTCTGTATGGTGTTAACTAGGGAGGTCCAATTTAATTTTCTTCCATATGGATATCCAGTACCATTTATTGAAATGCTCTTGCTTTTCCCATTGGCCTACAACGTCATCTGTCTTAAATCAATATCCCTTATAAGAGTGAATCCATTTCTAAATCTGTATTTCAGTACAGACATACTTCATTTTATTGTGCTTCACTTTATTGTGCTTCACAGATATTGTGTTTTTTACAAATTGAAAGTTTGTGGCAATGCGGCATTGAGCAAGTCTATTGGCACCATTTTTCCAAAAGCATTTGCTCACTTCATGTCTCTGTGTCACATTTGGTAATTCTCAAAGTATTTCAAACCCTCCACCAGATAAAAGATTACAACTCACTGAAGGCTCAGATGAAGGTTAGCAATTTTTAGCAATAGATTATTTTTAAATTAAGAAGTGTACTTTTTTTTAGACAATGCTATTTCACACTTAATAGAATACAGTACAGTGTAAACATAACTTTTAAATCACTGGGAAACAAAAAAATTTATGTGACTCATTGTGATATTTGCTTTCTTGCAGTGGTCTGGAACTGAACCCACAATACCTCCAAGGTATGCCTGTGCTCCTTATTCTGAGAACTAGAAAAGCTAGACAAAATATAAAACAAACATCTGAAGGCATCAGAGAGAGCCAATGAGGCAGTAGAAAATCCAGAAGAAGAAAAACCCAGAGTTGTTGAACCCAGCATTTACTATAGCTTTTTTCTGGGGTTACCTGCTGATTCCTGAGAAGAAGATAGCTGAGAAGCTGAACAGACCATCTGACTTACTCAGTGAGTCAAAAAGACAAAAACTGGAGTTCAGAGCCTGCCTTTGTTAACTCTACAGGCTTCAAGTTGAGATCTCAAAGGTCTATACCTTAGGAAAAAGTTTGAACTAGAAGTAGAACTTCCAGTTATCTCAGCCACTGACCAGATTAAGGTGATTTTGGATTACTAGTGCCCAGAGCCCCTGCCAGGAGACATAAATCCTTTCTATCATCATTTTAGACCTCAAAGTATAATTTCATATACCAGTTCTGGCATTCAATCAAAAATAACATAACATAAATTAACAAAAATTTTATAAATAAAAATAATATAATATAAACAAAAAATTCATAAAAGTAAGATAATATGATAAACAACAAACACAACAAAGAAACAAGGACGCTTCAGACAACAGCAGACCCCACAGCTACTAGACACTTTTTTTTTTCTTTTGCGGTACGCGGGCCTCTCACTGTTGTGGCCTCTCCCGATGCGGAGCACAGGCTCCGGACGCGCAGGCTCAGTGGCCATGGCTCACGGGCCCAGCCACTCCACGGCATGTGGGATCTTCCCGGACCGGGGCACAAACCCGTGTCCCCTGCATCGGCAGGTGGACTCTCAACCACTGCGCCACCAGGGAAGCCCCTAGACACGAGTTTTAAAGTAGTTATGCTTAATATGTTTGAAAAGATAAAAGATCAGGATGAGACAGATAACTGGATAGCTAACTGGAAACTGTAAACAGAACCAAACAGAAATGCTTGAACTGATAACAACCAAAAACATAACTGAAATAAATGCTTCAACAGATAAGTTTCACAGGAGATTAGAGACTATTAAAGAGAAGAGAGTGAACTGAAAGGTAAGAATTATCCAGAATGAACCATACAGAGACAAATAAATGGAACATAAGGGATAAATTGAAATGACTGAATATTCATTTAAGTGGTGTACCAGGAGAGGAGAGGGCAGAGAGTGGGGCAGAAACAATAACTGATAAGAGCTGAGAACTTTCCAAAACAGAGTAAGACATGAGATCCCAGATGCAAGAAGCATTACAAACCTCAAAAAGAAAACAAATTAAAAAAAAACCAAAGAAAACAACGTTTAGTTACATCATAATAAAACTGCTTCAATTTTACTATGGACATCTTATAAACAGCCAAAGGAAAAAACAGATTAAGGGGGCAAAAATAAAACCAACATTTTTTCTCAAAAAAAAATTGGAAGCCAAAAGCAATGGAATGTATCTTCAGAATGATAAAATACAATAGCTGCTAATTTAGCAAAAATGTTCTTTGAAAATGAAGGTAAAATAAGTAGTTTCAGGATATAAAAACTGAATTTGTTACCAGCAGCCATCTACAAAGGAAATACTGGAGGATGTTCTTCAGGAAGAAGAAATAAGATCCCAGATAGAAGCTTAGAAACTCAAGGAATCATAAAGTACAACAGACAAAGTAAATGTTTGAGTAAATATAAACACACATTAATTGTATAAAAATAATAATGTCTTAAGGAATTAGGAAGTATATATTAAGTAAACACAATATATATAACATGCAGTGGGGCAGTAAATTAAGTTGATGTGTTCTCAGGTCCTTACATTGTCCAGGAAGAGTATAATATAAATTTCTAAATAATACATAACTGTCAAGCTTATGGGGTAGAAGAAATGGATTAAAAATAATCAATCTAAAAGAAGGCAAAAAAGGAGAAACTGAACATAGGAGAGATGGGACAAACAGCAAATACAGTAAGTCCCCTACATATGAACGAGTTCCGTTCCGAGAGCACATTCCTAAGTCCAATTTATTCATTAAATCCAATAAAGTTAGCCTGGGTGCCCAATGAACACAATTGTCTATACATTACTGTACTGTAATAGATTTATAATACTTTTCACACAAATAATACATAAAAAACAAACACAAAAAATAAAGAAAACATTTTTAATCTTACAGTACAGTACCTTGAAAAGTACAGTAGTACAGGGCAGCAGCTGGCATACAGGGGCTGGTATCGAGTGAACAGGCAAGAAGAGTTACTGACTGGAGGAAGGAGAAGAGGTGGGAGATGGTAGAGCTAAAGGATCATTGGCAATAGGAGACAGAGGGCAAGCTGCAATTTCACTCATGCCTGACGTTGATGGCACAGTTCTGGTTCATTGCTAGATTCAATTCTATCGTTTTTTTCTCTTCAAAAAACAATCCAGCGATGTCTGGGTAGCTATATAGTACTGTACAGTAAAGTACACAAAAGCACAACCACTTGTAGAGGATGCACACACATGACAATGTAAGCCAGACACGTGAACTAACATGTGACTGGACATGTGAATGCATGGTCGCATCTTTGAAAGTTCACAACTTGAAGGTTTGTATGTAGGGGACTTACTGTAATATGATAGATTTATGTCCATGTATATTAGTAATTGTGTTACATGTGAGTCAACTAAACATTTCAATTACAAAAATATCATTAAAGTAGATTTTAAAAATATATTCTTGCATATAACTCCTCAGGTTAAAATGCTTTTTCCACGACACTTAGAATAAAATCTAAACCCTTTCCTGGCTTTCAATGCAACCATAATTTAACTCTTTCCTACCCCCAAACTTACTCTTCTTGTAGTCACTATGCTCCAACAAGGCAGGCCTTGTTTTCGTTCCCAAAATATTCCAAGATAGTTCATGCCTCAGGGTTTTGCATTTTTGTCCCCTCTGCAAGCAACGGTTTCCCCAATTTCTGCAAAGCTGGATTCTCCTGTCAAATAGCAGTTTAAATAAAAACACTTTTAGAAGTTTTCCTTAGTGACCTAATCTAAAATATTCATCTACGTTAATTCTCTGCCTAGCACTATTACTAACATATTTTTCTTGTTTATTTATTTATGGTCTGTTATCACTAAAATGTAGTAGGGACCATGCCTGCTCTATTTATCACAGTTTCCCCAAGTATAGAACAGTGACTAGGACAGAGTAGATACTCAAATACTTAAAGAATGAATAAAGCTAACTTAGGTTTTAAACTTTTCTAACGGTTTTATTGCTCTCGGTGGTGGCTGTTTAAAGACCTTCCTGATACCAAAAGGTATCAAATGATATCAAGATCTCATTTATGTATGTTAGTAATCCTTGAAAATGTGCACTGTATAATTTGTGTAAAATTTGCAGTTTTTCCACCAGTCAGATATGTAGTACAGTCCTAGATATAACTATAATAACAATAGAGAAAAGTTTCAGAGGGAGGCTACTGAACTATCAAAAAGTTGCGATACACTTCTGAAGAACGTGAGTGTTTGTGTTTTTCCCAAATTAGAAAGGTGAGAGTAATATAGGTGGATGTTACAAAGCATAATTTTTTTTGGGGAAAAAAAGCTCCTTTCATCTACTCCTAAGTAAAAAAAAATAAAATAAAAAATTACCCCCTTACAGAAAGGTTGTTTTAGAGTGGTAATTCCAGTAATGATGATTGATATATTTTTGTTACTTCCTTTTTTACTCTTTGTTCTATACTTAGTTTTTTCACGTCAAAGCAATCATACTGGTCACATTTTCCATTAGAAAGACCAGTTTAATGGCTTTTAAAAAATAGCTAGATAATATTCCACTAAGTATATATGATAGAATTTGACCAATCTCTAATTGTTAAAGATTTTTCCTAATTTTTTATGATGATAAGTATTCCTACGGCTAACATTTTTGTCCATAAATTATTTTAAGGGCAGTTTAACTGAAGTGATTTTTATCCACAACATTCCTTTAAATGGTATTTCTCAAGGGGAAGAGGGTGGGCAACACAAGAAGGTCCCAGGCATTTATGTCTAATTAGGAGAACAATATATATTGCGCAGAGGTGGGGGGATTACAATGGCACTGCACAAGAAAGTGTAAGTTATTATATTTACTAAAGTAAGAAAAAGCAGTGGAAATTTATTAGGGGAGCTAATCTGGAAAACATTTTGCAAAGAATATGGAGCTAGACTTCAAAAAAGTGATAGGTTAAAAAAAAAAAAAGTGATAGGTCTTAATGGTTGAAAACGTTCCAGATAGGTGGAGGTCCTGAAGGATGAGGTAACTATTTGTTAGTGTTCTTAAGTACTAGGGAACAGTTCTCACTCAGGACAACTCATCACAAAGCCTGAATAGTGAGCAACCAAGATTTTTTTAAATCAAAGATTCGACTCCTAACTCCCCTGACAAAAACAACCAAATTTCTTCTTAATCTCCATCATCCCTTTCATTAGTTTCCCCTTTTTTTGTACCTTTTTTTGTACCTTTGTCTAAGACTCTCATCTACTTTAAGTAATGGAAATAGGTAAATTCCTCTACTTCAAGGCATGTAACCTTACACAACATTATAATTACTCTGTGGGATTAAAAAAAAGACTGGGAGGTTGCAGCTTTAAAACATGCATTTATTTTAATCTTAAAAAATTACTTATAACAGATTTTTCACACTGTAACAGAAACATTAAAGGATATTAACCAAGAGTTATTTATCAACTTGCCATATACCAAATAAGGAACATAGAACCCCATGATCTATTTAAAATGATCAGCAGATAATAAACACTGTAATTTCCTTTCGTTTACTCTGGCAGGAATGGATTCCAACCTAATAATTTCAGTCTTACTGCCACATAGGAGATGCTTTGTGAACCTCAATGAGGCTGCCAGGTCTAGGGCAGATGTAAGAACCACAGTGTCAGAAAGGAGAGTAAGACTTAGCAGGATGTGTTGTCACTGACAGACTTATAGCCACTTTCCTTCTCCACTTTTTCTTCCTCAAGGATCGCAGCTGCTTTCCACAGACACACCTGCCGACAGACTCCAATTCCTCTCTCCCAGTTACCATCTGCAGTGCCCTGGGGCTTGTCAATTTCCAACCTTGTTCCATACAGCAGAAGTGGAACGAACCCTCAGCAAAGTTCTGGATTCAACCTCAGCAGGATCTGTTTCACAAAATATTTCCCAGCCCCACTCCACCTCCAGCTGTTTCCAATGTTAGTACTTATGATTCTTACATCTTTTTTTAACTGTCACACTATGCATCTCCCAATAAAATTTAAAGTGAAAACTAATATAGAGTAACTGCCCTACGCATGCTTCTTTTAGATGGCTGGGAACTCTGATTCTCAGGATCTTTCGACCATTTATAGCTTGGGTATCTGTGCTCTTCAGGTACTTTGGTAAGGAAGGTGAAACTTAACATCTCTAACCACCCCTGCCAACCCAATTTTCTTAAGTTCTTCTGAAGCTTCCTAGTTTCCCATTCCAATTCCAGCTTTACGACAAAACTAGACCCTATGGCAAAAAGAGATCCCACAGATGAAATTGCAGATACAGTTGAGACTTAAGCAAGGATCCCTAAATTGTGAGATGAATTTCTGGGTTAAAGGTACTCTGTATATGCACTTCAAGCCTGCCATTAGTACTATGTATAACCAAATAAAAGAGAGAGTTTATAGGTACAGAAAACAACACAACATTTTGAGGGTATATGGGAGTTGTCTTTTGGGAAAAAAAAAACAAAACAGCACATTAGAAGGTATACGGGAGTTTGACTTTTTTCCATTTGATGACATATACTTTTTAATCTAAATGGAAACCGTCCATACTGGAATGTATTAAATAGGCAGAATTCTCTTGCCGGTTTCTCTGCTCTTGGTAGATGTCCTTCTGGCTTTAGCTGGTACCTGTAATGAAGAAACTTCTCACGAACAAATTCCACTGCCCTGAGGAAGGATAGAGCTGGAAGAGCCACTAAAGCAGGGAGCAGAGACGACAGAGGGACAGGTCTGTAAGGAAAGTCTCCAAGAAAAGGCAGCTAGAAAAACGAGAAGGTAAAAAGAGAAAGGGCGTGGCTGAGCTGAGGCAATTTCAGTGTTGTCTCAGCAAGAGCGGGGCTTAACTGTGGTTTTCTCCCGTAAGAAATCCGCTGGATCTTGAGTCGGCTCCCACCTCATTCACCAACCTTTATCTCTATCACCTTGTAGAGAGAGGGTGCGCTCTTGCCAACACAACACAACCCAACCCACCTCTGGATCCTCACAGGCGCGACAGTGGCGCGCCTCCCGCCCACCTTCCTACCTGTGCTGCGCCTGCGCCTCCCGCGTGCGCTCTCAAGGTCAGCACCTCCCCCAGCCTCTAACCTAGCGCTCACGGAAGTGGCAATGAAGGACGTCCTGCGTAGCCTCACCTCTGCGTGGCGTGGGGTCGCCGACGTTCAGCAGAGGGGAGGGACTTCCTGTCCCGCTCAGGCTGAACTTCCGGCAGAGCCGGAAGATCTTCTCTCTGGCGGTGTCGAGTGGATCCCGGCTGTAGAGTGGTGAGGGTAGGTCCTGGACGGCCCCGGCGACTCCTGGGCGTCTGGTCCACGACCTGTCCTTGGCGCCATGGTGAGTCTTCCTGTGAGGGCTGGAATAACAACAGTCGGGAGGAAGGGGCCGGGAGGTCAGTCCTGTGAAGGGAGCCGGTCGGGTGCCCAGCTGAGGATGGAGCGGGCGGGAGCAATGGGGTGAGCGGTAGGACAGGACCTACCACCTGCCCCGGGGCGCCGGGGCCCTAGAGGAAGCGGCATGTGTCCTGCCCAACCGCGAGATCTGTTCAGGAGTACGGAATAGGTAGTCAGAATGTTCATGGCCCATTTACTGCGTATGGCCGTGGGCCAGGTGGTCCCAGAGTTGACCTTGCCTGGTTGATGATCTCCTCCCTTTACTCTCAGCTGTAGGGCAGTGGCAAAGAAGTTCAGATCTTATAAATGCCTATAGCCTTTACAGGTGGACACAGTACCTTCCCTTCTTGTAAAGGATTAGCACCTGTCACTTAGAGAAAGGGCAAAGTAAAGAAACGGCAAAGTCAGTTTGTCTTTCAAACTCAGCCCTTGTGGAGTTGGAAAAGGTGTCAAATAAAAAATCTGGACTTAATTAGCAGGGTCTGTATTCGAAAGGAATAGCAAGGGCGTGGACGAGGGAACTATTGGAGTAGGGAGAGTGCCCTGACCATAAGATCTGCTAGAGTCTCAAAGATTAGGAAAAAGAGCTTCTCTTTTATGGGCAGGAGGAAACAAGGCTAGAAAGAACTAGGTGTGGGGAAGTGAGATGAAAGGGTAGTACGATTGGACTGTAAATCAGAGAAAGTTTTACCCCCACGCAAACCTGTTCTGAGGAAAAACTGTTGGGGGGTTATATCCTGTTTCAGACTGAGTGTGGGCCAAAGTTCAGGAACCTAGGGGAAGAGATCTTGGAATTTGGGTAATATTTTGTTCCGGTTGCTCTATGGGGACAAGCAGTTCAACTAGTCAGTTTTGAAGCAAAGAATGGGAATTTGCAGGTGCTATGTCTGCCCTTGTTATAGGTAAACAAGGTGGGTGGGTAATTCCTGAGTCTTGCTCACCTAAGTCCTATGGGGACTGTTAGTTCTTTGCAGTAAGTCATTTCCAGATCACAGAAGGGTGGCAATGGGAGGATTTCTTAACCTTTGCTGTTTCCCAATATCACAGGGGTTTGGTAATGTTCAAAATTGTCAGTTACTTGACTATATAAAAGATTTCAAATCCTCATCTGAAGACATTCTGTCTTGGAATTTGGAGTTTGCCATATTTTTTCAGGATCAAATGTTGACATTGTTCAGCTGCTGTGTATGGTGATTGACTTTTGAATGATTTATAGAAACTTAACTGACTGTGAAACAAAAGAATTTCAAAATAATGTGGTTCCTGGTGCTCTCTACCAGCTAACCTCTGACTCTTTCGGGCACCGGTGTGTGTGTGTGTGTGTGTGTGTGTGTGTGTGTGTGTGTGTGTATTTTTCAGACTTTTTTGTGTGTGTGTGTGTGTGTGTGTGTGTGTGTGTGTGTGTGTGTGTGTGTGTGTGTGTGTGTGTTTCTTTAAACCTCAGTGAATGGTACAATTTGTAATCATTAACAGTTTTTTTTCCTCCTTTTGTATCAATGAAATTAGACAAAGATAAGGAACAGTAGAACTGGAAGGCACCAAAGATAATAACTACGGTAACCACCGTCCCCCCTCCCCCCACCCCAATTTAATAGAGGGAAAGATCTGACGTCTAGAAATAGGCAGTGATTTACCTAAAGTAGTGATAGTTTGGCACAGTCTGGACTATAACCCAAATCTCCAGTTCTTAAATTTCAGCTTAGTATTTGATATCTTGGTCTGAAAAGTTGAAGATAGGGTGTAATTAAAAACTTTAAATTTACAATTGTCACAAAGAAGCTGAATGTGAACTTGTCAGTATTCTGTAGTAATAGAAGTAGAACCTCTCTCCCCCTGCCAGCTCAAAAAAAGGTAGTTTTGTTTTAAGCTAAGGTAAACTCATGATGTTTATCAAAATGCCACTTAAGAGAATGTCACCTGGAGAATGTCACCAGGAGCCAGATAGTTTACTCTCCATTTTGTTATTGCTTATAGTTCTGAGTTAATTACTAAGCTTGCAGCTTTACCTTCCCCAACTATGAAATTGCATAATGTCTGTATATGCAAGTGTGGTCATTCCCTGGAATCCTTCAAAGGAAAGGGTTTAGCTATTATATGAAGTGAACAAGGGTTGAATTTGTTTAGGATTCAGCTTAGTTGAATTGAGGTCTTGTGCACTGCTTGGTCCTAATGATATAATGAAAAGGGCACAGAAGTCAGGAAACCCAGATTCTGCCCATTATTATATGAATTGGGCAAAATCACTCAACATAGATAAGAATTCCAATTTCCTTCTAGATAAGAGAAGTGGAACTTGATAGGAATTAAAGCACCTTTTAACTCTAATATTTATGATTTTCTGACTTCACCCAGGACTTTTTTTCAGAATTTTCAGAAAGTTTCTGATTAAGTAAAATTTAGTCTAATTTTCACTGTCCTGTCCCCCCATCCTCAAGTTTGATTTTCTTTTTTTTAAATCATTCACCTTTTCATTTTTTAATATATCAGGTTGGTAATACTTGGAATCTTTGTCAATATGTTTGGTCAAGTAATTTACTACTGTTTTAAATACAATTATGGAATGGAAAGCAAAGTCTTTTTTATTTTACACCTTGATTTTATTTTTGTTTTAGTCGATATAAACTCATGATCCAGACCAAGAATACTGAGTATTCACTCTTAATTTTTTTGCTTTCATGTTGTGAGAATGGATAGTCCATAGAAAATTTACTAAAGGAATAAAGCTATTATCTTTTTGAAAGTTATAGACCAACTTTAATCAAATAGATCTTTACACCATTTAGGCTGATTTGTGGGAGAAAAGTAGATTAGAGCTAAGTCCTGGAATTGTAGGAATCGCATGGCTTATTTTATCTATGTAACATCCTCTAGTAACTTTTACTGTGGGATTGTGCTGTGGTGTGTTAGTTGTGAAAAAAAGGTTGTGAACCTCTGCCTTAATCAGAGTTAATGAGAAAGTTTTCTTTTTGGGGAATGGGGAGGGCTGTTGGGAAGAGATAATGTGGTATAAGTTACAAGAGAAATACATGTAATGTGTTCAAAGAGTAGTACAGAGAAAAGAAATTAATTCTAATGGGGGGGAGTCATGTAATAGGTGACTTCAACTGAGTTTTGAAAAGTGTATTAGGACACTAGTTCTCAACTTAAGTTCACATAGGATTCACCTGTGATCCTTGATAAAAATGCTTATCTGGTCTCCATTATTGGGGGGGTGGAGTCTGAGAATTTAATTTTTAATGAGTTTTACAGTTAAGACTGAAACTCGTGGTCCTTAAACTCTAATGCAGACATTAGAAACTTTGATGGAGATATTAAGGTTTTTGTGCTGAGTGATAATCAGATGTGTGGTTTGTTGATGTGGTGGATTACTTTAATTGATTTTTGAGTGTTGAACTAGCCTCAAATACCTGGAATAAATTCCAGTTTGTTGTGGTGTATAATTCTTATACACTGTTGAATTTGATTTGCTGGTATTTTGTTTAGGCTTTTTGCATCTATGTTCATGACATAGTTTTTGTTTTTCTTGTCTGTAGTTTTTGTTTTTCTTGTAGTTTTTGTTTTTCTTGTAATGCCTTTGCCTGGTTTTGGTAGTAGGGTAATGCTGTCTTCATAGAATGAGTTAGGAAGTATTCCCTCTGCTTCTGTCCTCTGAAAGAGATTGTAGAGACTTGGTATAATTTCTTCCTTAAATGTTTGGTAGAATTCACCAGTCCACCCTACTGGGCCTGGTGCTTTTTGTTTTGGAAGGTTATTAATTATTGGCTCAATTTCTTTAGTAGATATAGGCCTGTTCAGATTGTCTATTTCTTGTGTCAGTTTTGGCAAATTGTATTTTTCAGAAATTGGTTAATTTCATCCAGGTTATAAAATCTGTGGGCATAAACTTGTTCATAGTGCTTCTTTATTATCCTTTTAATGTCCATGGATCTGTAGTGTTATCTCCTCTGTCATTTCTGATATTAGTAATTTGTGTCCTCTCTTCTTTTCTTACTTGGCTTGTCTAGAGGCTTATTGATTTTATTGATCTTTTCAAAGAACCAGCTTTTGGTTTTATTGATTTTTCTCTGTTGGTTTCCTCTTTTCAATTTCATTAAAAATAATTCACATTATTTCTTTGCTTTTGCTTACTTTGGATTTAGTTTGCTCTTTTTCTTGTTTTGTAAGGTGGAGCCTTAGGTGATTGATTTAAGATCTCTTCTAATATATGCATTCAATGCTGTAAATTTCCCTCTAATCACTGCTTTTGCTGTATCCCATAAAATTTGATTAGTTGTGTTTTCATTTTCATTTAGTTCATAGAAATTAATGTTTTTAATTTCTCTTGAGATTTCCTCTCTGACCCCTGTGTTATTTAGTCTCCATGTATTTTGGGATATTCCAATTATTTTCTGTTACTGATTTCTAGTTTAATCCCATTGTGATCTGAGGGCAGACAATGTATGTTTTCTATCCTTTTAATTTGTTAAATGTTTTATGGCCCAGAATGTGCAGTTTGAAGGATGGATTCTGGTCAGGTTTCATCAGTTTGCCACATAGTGGTGGAGATTTGGGCCTCTTCTCAGTTCTCTGACTCTTCTTCCACTTCTTTACTAATTCTTTCCAAAAGAGGCTTAGTTCAAATAATCGTAGAGACTGTTCTCTTGGTTAGCATTTGGTTGATTCAAGGTTGATTCTTTTTTTTTTTTTTTTTTGTGGTACGCAGGCCTCTCACTGTTGTGGCCTCTCCCGTTGCGGAGCACAGGCTCCGGACGCGCAGGCTCAGCGGCCATGGTTCACGGGCCCAGCCGCTCCGTGGCATACGGGATCTTCCCGGACCAGGGCACGAACCCGCGTCCTCTGCATCAGCAGGCAGACTCTCAACTACTGTGCCACCAGGGAAGCCCCAAGGTTGATTCTTAAGACTGGTTTATACTTTGGGCTGTGTCCACTTTTTAGATAATTAATTCGTTTGTTTGCTCTGGGATAGAAGCTTAAAGCAAATACAGTTGATTTTAGAAAATCAGAACATATTCTAAAGTGTTCATTTTTTAAGAGAGAATTTATTATTTTCTTACTATTGTGCCATGGTTTTCCCATGTTACTAAGTCAAGAATGAACACCAACTTGCCCCAAAGGAACTTTGAAGAAATAAACCCGTTTTGTACACTGCCCTCCTACTCTTTCTGTACCACCTACCCTTGAGTTACAGAAAAAAAAAATTTTTTTTAAAGTCCTGGTGAGATGAACATTCTCTTGTTTTTAACTGAAATGATTATGTCTTTTGTTTCACCAAACACTTAAAAATCATGCTCTTACTTCAAAAGTATTTGTTCAATCATTCATTCATTGTCTGTTAAGCAGTATCTGTATGTCATGTACTGTTCTTGGCAACAGAAATATAACTGTTTATGAAACAGAGACATTCTTGTCTTTATGGACCTTATGTTTTATTGAGAGAGTCTGACAATAATCAAATGAGACATAATATTTTTTAGTCACGGTAAATACAATAAGGAAAGGTAGAACAGAATTAAGGAAATGATTGGGGTGGTTATTTTAGATAGGGCATTCAGGGAAAGCCACAATGAGGAGGTGACATTGAAATAGATTTGAGTTCATATATGTATTCAGCCTGTATACCTGGTATCTTTGAATATGTGTTTATGAACTGCACCCTAAAAAAGTGTTATAGTGTCAGGCACAAAGCTCATAGTTTCTTTAACTATAGTGGGAATCTTTCAATAAAGGCATGTATTATCATCTTTCTTTGCAGTGAACAGAAAAATAATAGAAATGTGTGTTTTAAAATCGTATATTAGTAGATGATATATTTTACTGAATAGATTACATTTTTTATGCCACATATTTTTAGTCTTTTAAGTTATTACAGATCTTGGGAGAATATAACTTATTCACTCAAAGTATTCTGATTTTACATTGTATCTTTACTTACATTAAACAGACTTAGTAATTCTTTTGTTAAAGTAAATTAAATATCTTTTGTGTTTTGACCATAAACAAAGATTTAGGAAAACCTGAAATAATTTCACCTTTGATACTTTGATGTTGAAGCTCAGGATTTTAATATCTGACTATAGTGTTTTATTTATTTTTAAAAAATTGTAAGATGTTACAAAAACTGACTGCTCAAACATGCGTATCTTTAAAAATGACTTTGGGAAGAATACAATATATATATGGTATTGAAAGTCTGCTTGAACCAGAACTAGATGACCTCCATAGTTTGTTTCAAGGTTCTGTGATTCTGGATGTGTGATTTTGTGAATATTATTGATGTACTTTTAGTTAAATGTACATTGAGGGAACAAAGGAGGGAATATTCAATTTGTATGGAGTTTAAGAAGGATTTCACAAAGGACTAGGTCTTTAAGGGTAAGTGGAAATATGTCAGGTAGATAAGAAATTGAGTGTTACTTTTCCTCAATAGCAAGAATAGCTGCATTTATTTAAAGTTAATATTTACTACTCTACTTATATAAACTTAACTAAATACTTATAAAGTTATTCAGTCTTGGGTTTTTTTTTTAACTTCCTACTATTTTGTTTTTTAATCTCCGTATTTTACCTCCTTTTTTTTTTTAACCTCTGTTTTACAGATGTAGAAATGGAGGCACAGCGACATTAGAGTAATTCATCCAAAATCACATCTATTGGTGGTGGAATTTGACTTCTAAATCAGGCTGTTTGGCCACTGTACTGTTGTGCCAATCTTATTGTTTATCTTTGATAAGTTTTAACTTATGAAAGGATTGAATTTCAAAAACATTTTCCTATAGAAGTAATATTATAATTAGTGATTATATTTCTAGAAAATCCTTCCCAACTTAGTTACTACCTAGTATCACATCTCATGGTATTAGAGAAATTAATTATTACTGTCATGTGTAGCGCTAATGATTGGCATTTCTAACTCAGATGCTAAATACATCTGACACTGCTGCAGTAAGTCACAATAAGGATTCTGTCATATTCCTTTTACCTTAACTGGCACTCCTTCACGCCAAAGCATTAATTTCCCTTAGGCCTGGGGTTGAACTAGTAACACTGATGAAGTGTGGAGCAATTAGAGAACTGGGGATGAGGACCTGTGGTGAATTGGAATTTCTTATCAGCTTAAGTATGTAGTGTGTCACATTTGTTCCAAGCCTGTCTCACAGCCCATTTCTTTTCCTGAGGGCTCTCAGGATTGGCTTGCTCCTTTTCTTTTCACTTGGATTACCTATTGCTTGCAACTAGAACTTTGTTCCCTCCCTGAGTTGCAAAGAAGAATGTGGTCTTGTAGGGTATTTTGCCTTCCCTCCCAGACATTCAGCACACTCAAAAGTTTTTACTGCTAGAAGAATTTGTAAAAGTTATCTCCCCATGTAACTTCTGAGAGACCGTGAACTAATTATCTATCTATCTAGCTAGATATTTATTATAAAGATCCTTTAGGGAAAAAAATAGAAGTGCTAGATGATAATGATGAATCTTTGCAATAAATTCTTGGAAGTAGGTTTGGATTGTGAAGAAGAGATGAGATGGAAATACTAAGGGACATTGGTTAGAGAAAGGGAGACTTTTCTCCAACAGTAGAAATTACTTAGGAAGTAGGAACTTCAACAAGCTCCATATTATAAATATATGATAGTAGACTGCCATCAGTTAATGTCACAGATAAGGCACTGCTAAGGCTATGGCCATTTTTCTTTTTTTTCTTTTTTGCGGTACGCGGGCCTCTCACCGCTGCGGCCTCTCCCGTTGCGGAGCACAGGCCCCGGACGCGCAGGCCCAGCAGCCATGGCTCACGGACCCAGCCGCTCCGCGGCATGTGGGATCTTCCCGGACTGGGGCATGAACCCGTGTCCCCCGCATCGGCAGGCGGACTCTCAACCACTGCGCCACCAGGGAAGCCCCTTTGCACTCTATTTCTTGTTGGTCTCCCACTTTGCCTTATCAATTTATATCATAAGAAAAATATCTAACGTTTTTTTCAGAGGTTAATCAAATTCTGAAAAACGGCTTTCTATCATCATCTTCAGCAGAAAATGTGGAGCTGCTATTACTGAATATAGTTATGTCAAATTCATGCATTCTACTAAGTTGTAGGTCTAATTAAGATATTTAGGGTGAACCAAGGCATTTTATTGAAGGTTTGTGGTTTTGGGCCTTAGTTTTAAAGTACATTAAATTTCTTATTCTGAATTTGGAAACAATAAAAATTTCTGCTTGTACTTTTTACTCTAAAGAAATTAAATTTTGTGGTGCAAAACATCGATGTTGGCAAACCAGACTAATTCTGTAAACATTTAAATTTGAAAACCATGTCATTTGAGTTCAAATCATAGTTGTTGGTAATTGTGTTTTCCAATTCCCTTTCTGTCAATTTACCTTCTATATATTATGTGTATATAATTCTATTTGTAGTAACAATCTGAACCATATGAAATTGCTGTTTTGTAGGTCAAAACAAATATCTGATTTCATATGGTTCAATCAATATGTCTGTTAAATATCAATAGACTTTATTCATATTCTTTAACTGCTTTCCTACCAAAACCTTTTATTTTCATTTCATTTGTTTAGCAAAGGCCTCCTTATTTTCAGGTCTGTTTACTGTGTCTGTAAGGGCTGGAGCTATGATATAAAACCAGATAAAGGCCATTGATAGCCTGTATAATGAACCGTGGGATTCTAGGGATGGTCTGTGGGGAGGAATTCTCCCTGCCTATTCATGATTGTTGTATGCTTTTATCTGCTTTGGCATTATGTGGAAGAATTTCTCTTCTGGGTGAAATTTAGATAGCGCTCAATTCTATTAAAGAACTTACTGGAAGTAATTGTTTTTAAAAATGCAGCTTGGGTTTGTCAGTCATCTACATGTATAAGTTCATCAGACCTTTCTTAAAGTTTCTGGACATCCTCTCAGTCACATTGCCAAGATCTTGACCTGGATGTAGTTATTTTTCAAGATCTCTCAAACTTTGTCCACTTTGGTCATTTCTTTGTCTCTCTTGACCAGCTACTTAATTATCCTGCAGATTTAACCTTTAACTCCACATCTTTCATTTCTCTGATGTTGTACCTGAGCTACTGAGTCATGCAGACTTGTAGTTGCTTGGCAATTATTCATTCAATTCTTCCGTTAACTTTTATGTCAAAATTCTCACGACTTGCTGCCCCTCCCCTCTTTTGGTTTACAGATCAACTCCCCACCCCATCATGGTTTTTAGGGAATGATCTGAGGACTTTGAAATGATATGTAATGAGTTTTCCAAAATGACTATATCCAGTGGAAAGCAGGGCATCAAAAGTCTTGACGTCGTTTTTCCTTATCCCACCCCAGCCAAGTTATGTAACCTTTGAAGACCTCAGTTTTTCAATTTAATACGTCTCTATACCTTTTGTGCTTCTGTTCAGTAGAACAAGGTCTTGTAAAGTTTTACTTTCAACTTAGGCCTTCAGTCTCATCTATTTCTGATTCATAAGCAATACCCACAGTTAACTCCTTTTTAGAATATTTAGCAGCCCCCTTATATTGGTTCCTTCCCTTTTGCCTTAAGTATGTATATTTTCCCCCTTACAAATGTATATTTTTATATGTGAACCTTTTTAGTAACTGTCATATTTTCCTCTTACTGCTTAATTTTTCCAAGGAATAATTATGGCCATTATTCTCATTTTATCTTTACATAATCACTTAAGTTTAATCTTTACCTATTGATACTTTTCTTGCAGAGATAATTATTAACCTCATGCCTAATTCCTTTTTTTTCCTCTAAAAAAATGTTCTTAATTTTGCTCTTGTTTTTGAAGCTGTTTTAGTTTAGGCTTTTATGGTGTTGGTTGGACTATTTCAGCAGATATCTAATCTAGCTCTTTGCTTCCAATTACTTTTACCCTCCCTCCACTTGATTTTTCCACTGTAGTGGCAGAGTTATCCTTCCAAAATATATTTGGTTTAGTTACTTCCAGGCTTAGGATCCTTGACTTATTTCTGAGTACCTGCAGAAGAGTCCATTTTGGGCAACCCATACCAAAATCTAGCTGTGTGGAACTGCTCATTATTTCAGCTCATGCCATTTACATTCTTGGTACAGATAGGTGTATCTGTCTAAACTTGTATTCTTTTCCTGTCTGACATTGGGATACTACTTTAACCTTGTGACATTGGTTTAGATGTCACCTCTGTGAACAAGTCTTTCCCAGTTCTCTAATGTAGATTTAATCACTCCCTTTCTTGGAATGCTCCCATGACACTGGGCACTGACCTCTACCATACCACTTATCACATGTTATTTGTAGGTGGCATGAGGGGTGGTTAACATTTTAAGAGTTTGATAAAATCAACACGTGATGGAAGAAATAAGTTGTCCTCTCACCTTGATCTTAGATGTGGATTGTTTGCAAGACCTAAGGTAGACTAGATTGTAGCCAAATCAATGGTATTTGCATGTCAAAAGAGAGAAAATTTTAGATAGGTTTTCGCCTAAAGAAATAGGATTGGAAAGTAGTTTTGTCGTTTGAAAGTCTAGAAAAGCAGTTTGAATAGCCAGAATTTGACATACTTATCCAGAACTATTTAGTGTTGGAGTATTTTATACTCTAGAGGGCTGTTTTGTGTATTTCTTCAGACTTCTTTGCTACGTGAATGAAATATCCCTCAATGATGCCTTTTGCTCTGAATCACTACGTTCCAAGCAGCCTGTTTATAATTTGACTTCCAGTGTATCATTAAGACAGTAAGGAGTGGAGTACTTAGTGAACTTGAGCATCTGATTCACTTGATAGCTTATGTTTCACTGTATATTAGTTGTTAGAACTCTTATAAATCTGATTATTGACAGTCTGCCTGATGTAGAATTGGTTGTACCAGAGAAACGTGTTCTGTGTGTGTTCTGAATGGCTGAGGATACAGCCAAGGTGGGAGGCCTGTGGTAGGGTTGTTAGTCCACTTCCTTGAGTTCCCTTCAGCCTACAACTTTTCTGTCAGTGGCTTTAGGATTCTGCCAGTCACTGAAACTAAAACATCCTGAAATAACCTTTGAGACATTCCTGTTTTATTCTATAGTTGTTTTCCTTTGTGGTCAGTCACACTCAAAAGTTTGATTGGTTTTCTACTGACCAAGTTTTAGTTTTGTTCTTTCCTTCCTAGTTTCAACTGTTTCTACCTTAGTCTTAGGTTTTCTCTTTAATTGCTCAATATATTGCTGTGTCTAATTTTCATTATATGTTACTTGGATTATTTTATTCTCCTACCCCTGACTGTTTAAAAAGCCTTCCAAGGTGATCTTTATAGATGCCTCAGCTCGATGCCTCCTCTTGGTTTTAAAGACTCTTAACAATCTGAAATTCTGTCTTCATCTGATTTCTCACAATTCTTTGTCATATATTAAAGTCTGCTTTGGTTAAGTTAAGCTTTTTGCTGTCCCATGGTTACTCTGTTCACATTTGTCATTTAGCCTGGAAGTCCCTTCCTTGATTTCAGTTTACTCATCCACTCTATGAAACTTTTGTATTCAATTTTTTGAATTTTTGTAACTGTTGTTCATAGTGCTATGCAGTTTTGTGCTCCAACATTGTCTTAATAATATTTGTTGTTACCTAATATGATAATCTTGGATTTTAAGTTCTGTTAAGACAGATTGTTTTGTAGTAGTGTCATTCATTCTTTCAACCCTACTATGTACGTTGAATTATTCTAAATGTCATTGCTCTGAGTATTTGGGTTATAATAGTCAGTGAAACACAGAAGTCCTTTGCCAAGTTTCTAATAATAGCCAGTAAGATATTGGATGTATGTTAGGCAGACAGCCTATATTAGTTAATTAAATTTTTGTTTGCTTTTCTCATTTATAGATATAAATAAATAATTTCTGTAGTGACATAATTTGAACTTATAGATTTTTAACATTGTTTGGCCGAGACCCTAACTCATTTGTCACTATAATATATAGTGATTCTATATAGTTCTTATCACCAATGTAAGAGAGGCTGCACCTCTCCCTCCTGTAGTACTGCTGCTACCTTTAGTGCAGTTCCTCCTTTCATACCTGGGCAGTTGTCTTAGTGCTGCTTGGGTTATCCCTCATCCAGTCTTTACATGCTATCCAGAGCAACTTTTCTTAAATACTGATCTGGTCATATTACTTTTCATGGGTTTCCTTATTGTTTCCAGGCTAAATTCTAAACCTGTAAGTTTTGCGCTTTAGTATCTGGTTTTGGACTACTGTCATCCTATGGGAAGCAGATATCACTGATGGTTCATCAAGCTGATTCCACTGAGTCTTGACTCATGCTATACTTTCCACAATCCCCTTTCACAGCTTTTTGCCCTCAGTACTCTCTCTCTCTCTTCTCTCTTGCTGTATTCTCATAGAATCCTCTACCTGTTGTCTCATAACTTTGTATTGTAAGGGTCCATTTACTCTGTTAGTGGACTGGTTGCTCATTTATGTCAGGGACTGTACTGTTTCTCCCTATTGTGTGCAGGTGGTTCAGTGCCTGAAGTGTGTTACTTGATAAATGTTCACTGAATGCACTGAAATGACTTAGTGCATTCGGTTGGAAATTAGGGATCTGGGTTCTGGATAAGTCTGTGACTGAGTAGTTCTGTGGTCTTCGCTGTTTGGACCCTGACTTCTTCATTTGTAAATTGTACAGAGATGGTTTGCTTAACTGCTCAGTGTGTGAATTCTAGGTTTTATGTGAATCTAGATTGAAATAACAAAGTTCGCCCCTTCTTTATAGTATAAATCATTTGAGCATCTCTAAGAAGTCTGTTTCAACATGTCTAGCTATCACTAAAATATGTAAAAAGTTAAGAAACCGAAAATAGCAACGTCATTGGGTAACAGCCTCTTTCTTTTTTTTCCCTTCTTACTTATTCAAGGGGGGTGATAATTAAAACCCTTTGGGTGGTGTGAGTCCCAAGTATGTATGCTGATTTGCCTTCTGATGCTAAACAATGTATACTTTGTTTCAGTCTGTTGTTAGCAGCAGAGCTAGTTTAATGAAACAAAACAAAATGTCAACTCCGCTGAGGTTGACATAATATTGTTCCAAGTTTGAATTTTAAAATTGCTGATCCCTGGTCGGGGAGCTAAGATCCCATGTCTTGCGGCCAAAAAACCAAAACATAAAACAGAAGCAATATTGTAACAAATTCAATAAAGACTTTAAAAATGGTCCACATCAAAAAAAAATCTTAAAAAAAAATTGCAAGATGTTTGTTTTTAAGTTTGGGGAGTTTTATTGTCAAGCAAGGTAAAATACTGCTGTTTGATATATTTTATTTCTTGGAGAATTGTTTAATTTTCCTTGGTAAGAATTTTTTTAACCTACCCAGAAACGATTACTAACAAAAATTGAAATGATCATTCTTCTGTAGACTAAAGGCAAACAACTTTTTCTTGCTCTTCATGGCCTCAGGTTAATAGATGTGGAAAGGTTGAAACCTAAGTTGCCCCAGTGTTTCACCCTTCTTGGGTGCTTATGAGCTATTTCATAATTGACTTTCCCCAGTTCCAGTTATCAAGAGAATTGGGGCCTAGGGGCAATAAATCCAGACAGAAACCATCTCTTTGGTCAAGTTATTGTTTTGAGGCCCTAATAAAACCATTAAGGCCACTTGGGTCAATGACCCATATGGTTGTGTGTTTGAGAGTTCAGCCATGATGAACTTTATCGTTTCAGCGCATATCTACCCAGTTTAATAGTTTTTTCTTATGAAACTTGTTTGTTTATGCTTAAATTTACTTAAGCATTATCTTTTTTTTTTCTTGCGGTACGCGGGCCTCTCACTGTTGTGGCCTCTCCCGTTGCGGAGCACAGGCTCCGGACATGCAGACTCAGCAGCCATGGCTCACGGGCCCAGCCGCTCCGCGGCATGTGGGATCTTCCCGGACCAGGGCACGAACCTGTGTCCCCTGCATCGGCAGGCGGACACTCAACCACTGCGCCACCAGGGAAGCCCCTAAGCATTATCTTTTAATTAAAAATAATGAAAAATATTCAGGAAATTTGGTTTTTAAACATTTCAAAAATTCTGTTTTGTATAAACTTAGACATACGTAGACATTTAAATTGGTCAGTGAAGGCAGGTTATTTAAATGGCTTGTTTTTAAATTTCAAATGATTGTGTCTCTTAGTTAATGAATTGAGTTTTTAATATGTTAATCCCTAGCATGAACACTGTAATTGTCAATTGTATAGTAATGTCTCAAAAGTTGATCTAAGTTTAGTATTAATAATATATTAAATTGATAACATATAATTCTATAAAATGGTTGCCATTTTGAAAATATATTCCAAGGACTCTTTTCTAAATATGTATGAAAAGGAATAACTTTGGGGACATATATTCCATATAATTTAAAAATTACTTCTCCAAAAAATTAGGTAGATTCTTGTATTGGGAAAAAAGCAACATATTTTCTTTCAGTACCACATATATAGTCACCTAACAGCTGATTCATTCTTAGAAAGATTTATTGACTTCTATTAGAAAGTTGGAAAAATACTTCTATTATACAATATATTTAACCCAGTATATAGATGAGGTTTTGAGAAAGTATTTTCATTTAAAAAGATGGAAATGGCATAGTAAGGTAAATGAATGGAGTGAAGTTACACTTTTCCATTGAATGTTTTTTAGTCAAACATTAACTACAACATTGAGAATGAGTTTGCCTTTCTTGGGGTTGATCTCTTTAGTTCCTCCTTTGCCTCAATATACCATCAGTCTCTGAATACTTCAACAATATCCTTAGAATGCATTTTTCTTCTGAGTACCAGAGATAAACACAGTAATTTAAAGCGTCATCATTTCTGGTCTGGATCATTGCAGAAGCCTAGTTGCTATTCTTAATTCTAGTCAGTCCAATTTGCTGATTTTTGTTTGTTTTTGCCTTCACATGGTTTACATTCTTCAGTAGTGGGTTTATCAGCAATTTATGCTTAGTGATTTGGAGTAAGAGGAGAGAGTTTGGCAAGATGCCTCTTTTTCCCAGTTCATCACAGTCCATCATATATATATATCTTCCAGATCAGTCTTTCTGAAATGCCATTTAATACCTGTAACATTTATTAGGTGTGACTAAGATACGATTTCTGCTATTAAGGAGTTTACACTTTAATAAATTGTTGTATATGTTTATGAGAGATTGTACTAGATGACCTTGAAGATACTGTGATACTATCACATTTCTTTCAAGGCTAGATTGAGGTTCACTTTGTCCACAAAACTTTCCCTGGCTAAAAAATTATCTTTTGCTTTTAAGTCTATAATCTCAAATAGACTAACCTTCTGACCTACTTGCTAATGTATTTCTTGGCCTTGTTCTGCCTGAAAGAGTTCTTTGTAGCGGCATTCATTGTATGGAGATTGCAGAACTTCTATCACAATCTACATAGAAAATAGGATAGTAAATTCAAGTGATAGGAAATGTGAAAGAAAAAAGGTAAAAATGTAACCTTTGATGTTAGGTGAATGTAAAAGTGGTCTGAATCTTAACCCAATTGATAGAATTTAAGGCATTAAAATATCCACAGTGAAACCAGAGTTGAGGCAGGTTTAACAATTTTAAACAGTTGAGGCAGGCTTAACAGGTTTAAACAGTCCTGTTTAAGAGCCATTTTACTTTTTTAAAGAACAGTAAGTACATTTTTGTTCTCTTTTTAAATTAGGCATTTGTTCTTTTACTAATTGATTTATATGAACTCTATATAATATCTAACAAGTGGATTATCCCTTTGTGATATGATTTACATATACCTTTTCCCAGTTAGTCTTTTGACATTGTTTATATTGTTTCTCTGTGAATAAATTTGATTTGATTTTTCTTAAAATCTCATATTGTTGGAGCAGTTTTAGGTTTGTAGCAGAACTGATCAGAAGGTATAGAGGGTTCCGTATCCCCTGTCCTGGCATGTGCGCAACCTCCCCCACTATCAACATCCCACATCATGATAGTGCATTTGTTACAGTGGTGTACAACCTATTGAACAGTTGATGAAACCTGATGTTTGCAAAATTTTTTTGTGTTCTTTTATCACTTAGGAGACATGTCATTTTTTATGGTATGATTCCATTTATTTTGTTTTTTAAATTTATTTTTTATAGAAGTAACATTGGTTATTTTTTGCAAAGTCTCTTGTATTTTTGAAATTAAAAAAAATTATCCCATAATAGTAGTGATAATAATGACAATAGTACTAATTCATATTGACTGCTTACTCTGTAAGAGGCACAATTACTAACCACAGCTTGATTAGTAGGTAGGTTGAATTATTAGCTTCATTTTATAGAAGAGGAAATAGAGGTACAGAATGTTTGAATAACCTGTCCAGAAGGCATGCAGCCAGTAGATGGCAGATTCTGTCCCAGGCAGTTTGGGTCCAGAGTCCATGCTCTTAAACCAGATAAACTATACTACTTTTTAAAAAACATTTTAACATTTTTTAAAATGCACTTGTTTGGCATTGAGGAAGGAATTCAACTTTATTTTTGGACTGCTTAGATAGAGGAAGAGCCAACAAAGAGGAGTATAAAGAAATGGTCATCTAGGTGGGAGTAAAGCAAGGGATTTGGTAGACCTTGTTGGGATTATGCTGAGATTTAAGATAAGGAAGGATAGTTTGGCAAGGTGAAGTGATTGTGATTGTAGGTGTTTTAATGGAATGGGCCGAAGCAGAAGTCAGATGGGAACTGTGTGGGCATATGAGAACATAGAAACAGTGAAAACAAGTCTTTTGCAAAGTGGCTACGTATTTGAAGAAGGGGAGGGCTGTAGAATAAGAGAAAATTATTGGTATTTTTTAGAAAGGTGAAAGGTGTTAAAATGCTGATAGGAAGGATTTAAATAGAGAAGAGATTAAGGAAGATACAGGAGGGAAGCTATTCATTGATTAAGTTTCCTGAAAATCAATGAGAGGATTTGCTCTGAAGCATATTTAGAGGGATTTGCTTTATACTGAAGATGCTCTGTTATGTCTAGAGGGTGTGGAAGAAGGGTGCAGATGCAAGTGATTGTGAGCTTGTCCATGGCAAGTGAGAGTTCTCATTTGATGCTGTTGTTTTTCTCTCTGTGAACTGGAAGATGTTCTCTACTGAGTAGAGAGTTAGAAGTTTGGTGGGGGGGATAAATTAGGAGTTAGGGATTAGCAGATACAAGTTACTATATATAAAATAGGTAAATAACAAGGTCCTATTGTATAGCACAGGGAACTATATTCGATATCTTGAAATAACCTATAATGGAAAAGAATATGAAAAAGAATATACGTGTGTATATATATGTATGTATGTATAACTGAATCACTTTGCTGTGATTGTAAATCAACTATACTTCAATAAAAAGAATTTTTAAAAAAAGTTTGAGGGAAGTTGGAGGTGTGAGGAGATGGGAGAAGGTTTGAATTAGGTATTACGGAGAACAAGAGAGGGATTGATGAGAGCAAACTACGGGCATTTTTGGACCTTGTTGAAGGTCCACCCACTGGAAGTTGGTGATGACAGTATTAAAATTTTTTTTCGAGTGACTTTCAGGCCAGTTCTTCCATCACACTTACTATAGTTAATGCTCTTTAGTCATTCACTACCACCCTAGAATTTAAAAAAATGCACACTGCTTTTAGACCTAGCCAAGGTAGTGTTTTAAGTGTGTTGAATAGAGTAACTTTGGAGAAGGATGAAAAAAACAAAATCACCATTTTTCACTTCATTTTGGTACACTTAAGTAATGGAGAACGTTTCTTAGGAATAGATTTTGAATGTGTAGGCTACTTTAACTTGTAGAGGATTATGAGAGGGGATCATGTATTTTAAATTTAAACATATGTGGTCTTGAATACCTAAATGGCAGAATAATATGTATTTTGGTAGTAAATCCATCTTTCTTAAAGTATAATTTTCAAAATGTATAGAAAGCTTTTCAGCAATGTCTTCAAATCTAAATTCGTTCATTGTTAAACTTGTTTGTTTGTTTCTTTACACAGGGTGTGATAGGTATACAGCTGGTTGTTACCATGGTGATGGCCAGTGTCATGCAGAAGATTATACCTCACTATTCTCTTGCTCGATGGCTACTCTGTAATGGCAGGTAAGGCAAGGATAGGCTGATTCTGACTGGCACTTTCAAATCTTTGTTTAGTTTACCAGGCTGATTAACTTCCTAGAAGTTCAGTGCTAATTCCAATTTTCTAAAAACATGAAAAAAGAAAATAATGATGAAAATCTAGCTTCCTTATTTCTCTTACTTGAGATATTAGTAGTTTATCTGTTTAGTATCAAGGTAATTGGGTCATGGTCAAGAATTTAGTCCCTTCCTTCTCTATCCCTTTCTGTCCATGGCCACTGGAACTATCACATGACTTTTCTAGTTACCTTTAATAAAAGTTGGTCCACAAGAGGAAGAGACTATAAATCGAAATGCTTAAATATTTTTACCATTGTTGGAAAAAGTGATTCAAAGCACATATCCTATTATTGGTGACTTACCTGAGAGTTTATTATGAGAATTAGGGGCCCTTTTTTTACTGAAAATAATTTTAAACTTTAATTTAGTAAGGAGGCGCTGAAGTTGTTTTGTAGGATTTTAATTTTGTTTACTGCACTTTAAGCTTACTACTGTCCCCTCCTTCTGCAGAGGAGGTAAGTTACCTTGCTGAAATTTGTACAATAAAAGAATAAAATCAAAAGTAAAGAAGTTAAATATAGGAGGTGTAGTGAGGCAAAAGCAGTAAAACTCTGCATACAGAAATACATGCCACAATCTTGTATAATTATGAAAGGTAAATTATAGATTTGGTACCATGACTATAGTTTTACTCCAATTATTTGTCTCTAATAAATAACCAAATTCTATTATTGATTTGTATATTAGTTTTCTTTTGTTTATTAGACCGTTTGAAGTTAGAAAGCAATGGATAGCTATTATCCTCGTAATGATTTCATATATTGCAAGACCAATAATAAGCAATTCTATCCATAAAGCTTAAATTTATTTTCTAGTTTCAAGTATATTCTTCTTCTCTAATGCTTTATACTTTTTCCATATCAGTGTTTAAATAGGAAAATATTATTTAGACTGCTTAAAAAGTTTTTTTGAATACTGATAGGCACACGTGTGTGGAATGTGTGAGAGAACAGCAGTTTAAAAATGTGTATTTTATTAGCAAAGTAAATAATGACTAAAGTTTTAGTAAAGTTAAATAAAAGCTTCATCAAAGCTATTTATAAGTGAAAAAAGTAAATCATCTGTGACTAGTTTTTAACTATGTACGTTTATGTCCTGTGCAATCTTGCTTCCTTTTTTTGCTTAGCAAAAACCCTTTTTCGTAGATCATGAAAGGGTGAACATCTGCTGGGCAAATACCATTAATTCTAAATAAAAGGAGTCTGAATTAATAAACTAAGTAAAATACATATTAAGGTAGCTTGTTTTCTACTAAGAATTGCACATTTCTAGATTTTGTTTATGATGAGTCTCCAGGGAGACTTCCAGGTCTCTTTCGGCTTTAAAGATCTTTGCAGTCATGTGCCTTTTTAGTCTATAGGCAACTTCTACTTTCTCACATAATCTGCATCGCATTTGTTTCTATAAAACTAAAACTTCAGAGCTTGAAAACTGATTCTCTTTGTTAATATTGGAACAACATATTTAAAATCTTTACTCATTTGACAAGTATGTGTCATAAGTATATATATTGCTAATTTTTTTTTTTATATTGCTAATTTGAAGAGGTGCTCAACCTTCAAAAATAAACGTGAAGTTGATGTTTTTCGTGATCTTGATTTGCTTTTATAAATAGATTAACTTTAGTGGTAATTAATGCTGTCTCTAATTCCAAATCAGGTTCCAAGGATACCAATCAGGATTTTCTAGTAATAGTTACTCTTCTGCTGTAGTTAGTTTCATTTCCTTTCTGTTTTTGTTTGTTTTGCTCTGTGTTCTTAAGATCATCTATTTTTCTTTAATATTAATTCTGAAATTTTTAGGTCATGAAGCTATATTACTCAATGTTGTTGCCTAACTCTGTTGAATAACAATATTGATTTTATCATTTTGGGATAATTATTGTTTTGCCAACCTTTTGTGATATGAAATGATACTGTTTTAATACTAAGAAAATCTAAAATCTCTGCTAAATTGCTTATGTAAAAATATTATTGATCAGAAACGACAGTTTGCATTTTAAACCATATGATGTGGCTGAGTTGAAGGAGAAAGAACTGAGGGCCTTCTGAGATTTATCGGCTCTAAAATACTTGAAGAAATTTAAAGGGAGAGGCTTATGAGGACTTTTAAAATTATGAATAGTGTAGGATGGTTTGGGAGTGACTATATTGAATAGCTATTTAATAGAACTATTCAAGTGAATAGATGTGTAGATACCACGATAGGTTAATCATGGGTATGACAGAAGAAACTTCTTTTTAGTTTCAGTATCTGTCGACTTAATATTTATTCCACTAGTATATCTTCAAATTGTAAGTATTCATATTTTCCTTAAAAGTTATGGCTTCTCTTTTTATCATGTAAATTAGTTTCTGTCCATATCTCTCATCAACCTCTGTCTCTTTTAGAATGGAAGGTGTGAAGTGGCACCTGTTTGACTTATGTTGACTTAATGAGTAAGCTTGCCAATTTCCTGAAGAAGTCAGTACCTTGAAGGAATTAGCAGTTTTTGCTTATAAATTAACCTGCTGATTTTTTATGTTAAAAATTGACTAGTTTTCTAGCTCTTGTTAAATAGCATTTATATATTGTAATTAGTATTGTAGATATCTAGTTTTCAAAAAAATAATGCATAGTCTTTAGCCTGGTTTAATTCCATTAATATTACCTTTACAGTGTTATAGAACTTTGTACTGATAAAATTTTTATTTCTGTTATCTCATTTGGATCTCTACACTTTGAACTTGGAAGAAGGAGATGTATTAGGATATGTTATGACCTCAGAAATCTTGGTGTCTGAACTTAATAAAAGTTTCTCACTCAGTTCCTCAGCCAGGAATCAGGGTCAAATGGGGGTACCTGAGAGGGGTCAGTCAGGCAGCTCTCTGTGTAGATCCTTCACAAAATGATGATTCAAGGATTCAGCTATCCTTCAGGTGGTTACTTAGGGATTCTAGGCTTCTTCTGTCTTGTGGCTCCTCTGTTCCTTCTGCTGCTTGGAGTCCTTCTATTAGATGCTATGCTGGTTGGCAAGTAGAGAGAGAGTGGGCTATGGATTTTTCAGGAGATTCTAGGGGCCAAGCTTAGAAGTAGATATATCATTTTTGCCCACATTACATAGTCTGGAGCCCTATGACTGGTTCAGGCCAAAGTGCACAACAGGTTGGGAAATACACTTTTCACTGTACCTAGGAAGTAAAAGCAGGATTGGTAAGTGCCTAGTCCTTCTGTGCTGTAGGTGATATTGTCTCCACTTTTTTTTTTTTTTTTTTTTGCGGTTCGCGGGCCTCTCACTGTTGTGGCCTCTCCCGTTGCAGAGTACAGGCTCCAGACGCGCAGGCTCAGCGGCCATGGCTCACGGGCCCAGCCGCTCCACGGCATGTGGGATCTTCCTGGACCGGGGAACAAACCCGTGTCCCCTGCATCGGCAGGCGGACTCTCAACCACTGTGCCACCAGGGAAGCCCATGTCTCCATTTTTACAGATGAGAAAATTTTAGCTTTACTCCTGTTTACATACTGAAAAATGAAACAGATCCAGGCCTTTTACCCTGGAAGTCTGATTCATAGTCTAGTAATTATTTGATTTATGGCTGCTCATCAAATTCCAGACCCTTGTCCTGGAACAGACATACTTGAACCAAGGTTTGAATTTGGTGGAGTTGAACTTTTCTACAACCACTGTGACTTCTGCTGGCAGTTTATAGAGTAATTTATTGAAGGTTTTCTTTTTTCTACCTTTTTTCCCTAGCTGTGCTTAGCCTTCTACAAGATATCCTCAGGTTATAAGGAGTATATGGTTTCTCTTTACTTACTTACTCTTTACTTATTCTTCTGGCTTCTCTAGGATTACAGTCACCATTTATTCTAAGTTAAAAGGCACATCAGCATTTTTCTGATTACCAAAATCATGCTAAGTGTGAAGAAGAGTTTAAGAAATATCATGTTAAAATTATACCTCTCCTCACCATTTGAGATTAAATTTATTCCACATTACTAAATTATAATTATTTTGTATTGCATTCTTCCAGTTTTTTTAATAGACAAATGTTTTTCTTCTAGAAAATGTTATTAGTTCTCCTTGTTTTACATGCCTTTTTATATAACTATCAGACTGTTGAGGCATTCCTGCTTTAACGAGAATTTAAGTAGCAAAATTTTTCTTGCCATAACCCGTGAGCAAGTATTACTGACCTTGAAAAACTCAGGTGCGAAGAGTCTAGTGCTCTTAGGTTGCTCTACTCTCTCCTTCCTCCCCAAAGGAAAGAAAAATTGTGGAAAGTTGGTTTCTCTTTACCTTTACTGTGAATTGCTTTCCCTAACGCAAGGAGCATTCGTTCTAACCATTGCTCAGGTTGCCTAAAGACGTTAGTTCTTTATCATGTCCAGCATACCACTGATTTGTAGCCAAAGTATTCTCTACTTTCTAATGTAATTAAAGTTCATTTTTGTTTTGAAGTTTGCTTGGCCCCTCTTTTCATGGAGAGGTAAGTGATAGGTTACATTCTTTGTACATTTGAATAGTGGGTTTTGCATGAGGAGTAGGATTTTGCTTTTTCTCCCTTATAGCTTCCTTGCTGAACCTGCTTTCCATTTTCCTGATTGTTCAGCTCAAACCTTATGCATTTTTCTCTACCCCTTTATTCCCCTAGGCTCTCACTTTGGTCAGCTACTTCCCTTCATATGTCCCTGACTCAAAATATATTACGGTTGGATTTATTCTGATTTTGTGTCATCCTATATTGGGTAAAGAAGGTGCGAAAACACCCTATTCAATTGCTCTTAACTCTTTTTGCCTGTTGCCTGATCCAAGAATTTGCAAATTCCCTTTGGTGAGAGAAACCTACTATTCAAATGCACAGTAGGTGGGACCTATGACCTAAGGGAAAGGTTTAAACCTTAAGCTACTGCCCTTAAGGAATGCCTGAGTCCTTGCTTTCCTCCCTTAGCTGTCTTAACTTCCAGCTCCAGAATGTCATGATATTCTAGTAAAGTTTCCAATAAATAACAAGAGAATGTATATGTATAATAAATGATATTTTAGTTACTTGTACTGAAAGGTTTTCTAGGTTTTAAGTGGTGTTTGTTTTCCCTTAGTTTTTTTTTTTTTCTCACTTCTAAATTATTATTTAGAGATTTAGAATGGAGACTAAAACTATGTTGTGGCCTATGTTGTGAAAGAGTTTTGTATGATTATTTATGTGTTAAAGTTTTTTTTAGCTTTCTCTCAATACTAAGCTTTTCCATATTTGTTCATGTTCAGATTTTCATTTTAAATTTCTGAAATTTTTACTTCTGAAAAATTTTTAAGTAGTTTGCTTGAAATGACATCGCTGCTTAAATTTTTTTTAAAGAATCTAGGTCAGTACATTCTGTATTTTCTGGTATATGTTTTTTCAGTGCTCTTGAACTGCCTTAGTAAGAAAGGTTGTAGCCTGATATTACTTTATGTAAGAGGTTTATGCAAGAAAATTATTGAAAAATTATTTCAGTGATTTAGTGGAGTATAACACCAAGTTGGCTTTGTTATCTGAGACACTGCTGACAGTCTGAATATAAGTGAAAATAGCCAAAGCATATGTCATAAAACACAATTTAACTTAAATGTAAGAGGTTCAGTTTCGTAGTGAGATTCTATTAATACTTACTGTTTTTAAATTTTTTTCTATTACTAACACAATACATGCCTATGATGTAGAAAAAGATGGTAAATTGATAAAAAGGAAAAATAAGAGGTAGCAAACTATATTACTCTCAGCTAAAGACAATCTCTGTGTAAATTTTGTTGTATTTCCGTCTAATTTTTTCTATTCATATTTTCCCCTCATGGATGTGATTATTTCATGTGTAATTTTACATCATGCTTCTTTTGCTTAACATAAAGCATTTTTCTCTAATTGTGGTTTTGTAACCATTATTTAGCATCGAATCTAAGGCTGATAAACTTTTATATCTGTCTTCTAAGCCCATATTTGAAAGGCCTAGTACATCAGGGGCAAGCAGATTGCAAGTCATTTTGCTAAGGAAAAGACCAAAAATTGAGACCAGAACTTAAAGTATAGTAGATGGGAATCATATGATATGAAATCAAACTGTGTATGAAGCATTGACTGTTGAAGAAAATTGTGCAACTGTACCTTTAGGTTTTACTTTGAATCCATGTCCTTAGATGGCTACTACATGCTACCTGTCAGTCTTTGTGTGTTCCACTTCTCAGACAGCTTTTTCAACCCAAATCCTCTCTTCATTTATACATGCCTGCCTCAGCCTCACTCTAAGCTCTTGAAACTGGAGCCTGTCGCTCTCATCTTCATGCCATCAAACCCACAACCCTAGTTACACGTGCAGCCTCTCTTTGTTGTTTTTTTTAATGTTTATATATTTTAATTTTGGCCTATGGAGGAGGTATCCTGCTATCAAGACCTAACTCCAGCATTTGTGATCTATATCCCATTCCCTCTAACCTTCACCCTGACTTTTTTTCTTTGGCCCTTTCCTCTCTTCTTTGCCATTAATTGCTTCCTTTCTGTTGGATTATTCCTGTTAGCACACTTTTTTTTTTTAAGGTCTCCCATTAAAAATAATAGCAACAACAAATAAGAGTCACAACTCTGCCTCCCTTCCTTCTTAAAAAACAAAGCCCCTCCCATATCTATTCCTTAGTTTTGGGCCTATTTCCCTGTTTTCCATCAACGCTGAATTTGTTACATACTTGTCATGAACTCGATTTTCCCACTTCCTTATTAACTATTTAGCCTTCTAAATAGTTATTTCCCCCTTAGGTGACCTTATTCATGCCTGTGGATTTAAATACCACAATTATGTAATAGCCCCAGGTTATCTGTGAGCTCTTGATTCTAATATACAGTAGCCCTCTTGATATTTTCACTTCATGTCTCATAGGTACTTAAAAACTCAGCATGTTTAAATTCTTGATTTCTTCCTGCTCTACTCCATGTCAGAAAATATGCCACCATCTTCCTCAAATCAGAAGTGTAAATATTATCCTTCATTCCATCCTTTCTTTCCATTCCTTACCTTACAAGAACTGTTGATTCTGAAATATATTTCCGTGCTATTCTTGCCTTGTTCTCATTCACAGAGCAGTAAAAGAAATCTTAAAATGTAAATCAAGTTATTTCTCTTGCTTTGAAACCATTATTTTAGCATAAAATCTACACTCCGTATGGACCCAAGAGGCTTTGCATGACCTGTTCCCTGTTATCTCTTCAGCCTCCCTCATGCGTTTCTCCTTGTACATGGTGCTACTGCCTCCTTGCCCTTTTGGTTTACTGCATTGTTCTGAGTTGTTTCATGCTTTTGTGCTTTTGGACATACTCTTCTCTGCCTGGAATGCTCTCACACTCCATTCTTATTCTTTAGTTTGCTGGGCAAATGTCATCTCAGAGAGGTTTTGTAACCTAATACCTTAAGGCTTGTCTCTCATTCTCACTAAGTATTTTATTCTTTTGTGTAGTATCCAGTATATGATGTTTGTCTTTTTAAACATTGGTTAAATTCTGCCCCAACTGAAATATAAACATCAAGAAATCAGGGACTTTGGCTTTGTTATGGGTGATTATATCTCCGTTGCCTGGCAGAGTACTTGACTGTAGTGGGCTCCATAAATGTCTGATAGATCAATGGGTGGACGGATGAATGGGTAGATGGATAGATAGATGAGTAACAGACTGGAAGTGTCCCTGAGATCACTCAGTACTTTTAGATTCTAGCTTTGAACAGTAATTGTTACTAATGAAGATGACCTGAACATAATAAATGCAGTTCATTTTAGAAAAATGGATTCACAAAATAAGATTAAACAAGTTTGAGAATATTTTAAAAGAAAGTTGGTCCTAGAAAATGTAAGGGTCTTATAATATTTTATTATTACAGGACTCTAAATGTAACTTAAGTTTTCCTATAGTACTAAGAGTCTTTCACTGATAATTATTTCTCAAAGAAATAAACAACTAATTTTAGTCTTTATAAATGAGTTATTGCTTATGTGTTCTCCTAAATGTTATACAGTCAATCCTCATTATTTGTAGATGCTCTACTTGTGATTTGCCTACTTGCTAAAATTTATTTGTAACCCCAAAACCCATACTTGTGGTGCTTTCAAGGTCATTTATAGACATATGCAGAGTGGTAAAAAATTTGAGTGGCCTGTTCCCAGCTGAGGCCCAGGTTCCTAGCTGAGGCCTTCTTGTTGTACCTCTCATATTGTAAACACATATCCTTTTTGTGGTCTATTTAGTGCCATGTTTTTCATCTTTTTGCTTTTTGTTGGTGACTTCGCTGTTTAAAATGGCCCCCACATGTAGTGCTGAAGTGCTTGATATCTAGTGTTCCTAAGCACAAGAAGGCTGTGATGTGCCTTATAGAGAGAATTCACTAGAAATATTCACAGAAATCAGGAAAATACTATACTTATGATTACAGTTATTAGAAAAGCTTTGCTCACGCATGAGTTTTATTACTGTTGGCCATGAATTTAATATTAGTGAATCAACAGTATATATTAAATAAGGTACTTTAAACAGAAACACACATAAAACAAGGGTGTGTATTGATTGATTGATGAAGATGTTGTGACCAGAGGCTCGTGGGAACCTAACCCTGTATTTCCCCTAGGAACAATGGTTCAGTGTTCGCGGCGACTTTATAGAACATAACTACCGCGAATAACAAGAATCGACTGTAAGTTAAAATTCTGGACTTCAATCGAAATTTCAGGAAGTGCCTCCTTACCCGTGTTAAGTATAGTTTAGGGAATGTTGGGTTGGGATATATATATTTTATTTTAAAACCCTTAAACTAAGAGGAAAACTGAATTCATTCATTGATCCTTTTTGAGCACTTACTATATGCCAGTCACTGTACTAGTTTTGAAGTATACAAAAACAAGTAAGTCATAAAATCTTCACTCCAAGAATCTGTCAGCTAGGGGAATATTCCATTTTAACCTAACTGGTCTGATACCAATTGCAAATCAATTTTGACACTAACTACCTGGAGTTAGCACAGATCCCACAGGTTAAAGGCAAAGTCCTCCATAAGAGTGCCCAGGCTTCAGATGCCAGCTGCAAGTTCTTTGGATCCCTGGGCCATACTCTGACAACCAGCTACTGGCTACCAATTAGGGCGTTCCCATGACCCCCTCAGGTTCAATAATTCTGTATAACAACTAGAACTCAGGAAAGTGCAGTGATTACAGTTTTATTATAAAGATTACACATCGGATGGCGTTTGGGAAGGAGCAGTTTCCATGTCCTGTCCATGTGGAATCAGGGCATGTCACCCTTCAGGCACTTTAGTGTGTTTAACAGCTAGGAAGCTCCTCTGAGCTTCGGTGTCCAGAGATTTTATGGAGTTTCATTACATAGGCATGATTTTTAATCAATGGCCACGTGATTGAACTTAATCTTCAACCCCCTTCCTCTCCTTGGAGGTCAGCTGGATGAGAGTTCCAACTCTAATCATGTGGTTGGTATTTCTGGTGACCTGCCTCCCTTCCAGAAGCTATCTAGAGGTCCCCCCTGAGTCACCACATTAGCATAACAAAGACTCCTTTATCACTCAGAAAATTTCAAGGGCTTTTTAAACTGTGCCAAGAAATGGGGACAATGACCAGGTATATTCTTTATTATACCACAGAGAGACTGCCTTATAAACCATCAAAGGTAAATTAGGAGTTTCCCAGTAGTAGCATAGGTGTTCACAAGCAGAGAGAAGAATATATGCAGAAATGCCAAGGGATGAAAGAATTTGTGGAATAAAGATCATTTAGTCTAGGTAGAATGTCATGTACAAAAGGAGAATTCTTGAAGGTGAGTCTGGCGAAGCAGACAGTAGTCAGATTGTAAAAGGCTGTGAAAATAGGAGGTCACAAACTCTATATTTGGCCTTGTAATGTGTGTTTTAGCTTTAATGCAAACATTTAAACGTATACAATGAATATAGACAGAATAATATCATGAATATATAACAAATAAGCTCCTGTGTATTCATCTCAATAGCTGGTAGCCAGTTTGTTTCATCTATGCTCCCCTTCATCTCTGCTTTTCCCCAACATTACTTTGTAGCAAATATTATTATTATTTCATTTGTAGATATTTCAGTGTATATCTCTAAAATATATGAGCTTTTAAAAAATTACTATAATCCCATTATTACAACAAAAAATTTTTAACAATAATTTCTTTACATCATTAAATATCCAGTTATTACTCAAATTGCCAGTTCAGCAGTATTTTTAAAACAGCAAATCAGCGGTAGCACTTTTTAAAAATTGGGGTATTTCACTTTAAAACTCTAGATTTTTGTGGTTGAAAACTTGAAAGATCTATCAATACTAGGTGTCTTGTTTCTTTTTAATAACAGCAGGACCTTGGTCAGAGTCCTTGCCTAACTGCCTTACTCACTGCTTTACTCTGTGAGGAGTCTTGGAAAGGATTTACACAGGCATATATACCTTGATAGGATTTGCATTACGAAAAAATAAAGGTGGGATCAGAATGCCTTTAGTCCAGGGGAAAGGAAGGGGAGGTTTGCCATAGTCAGAGCTAGAGAGGAAGATAGCTGAACTAAGGTCCTTTCAGGGAAGTAGGCAAGTTTAGAATTTTAAGAGTTAAAGAACCAAATTAATGATAATATGTGGAAAGGGCATATTGAAGGTAAAACCCAAATATCAAATTTAGGTGGCCGGCAGAAAGTTCACGTGAGACAGGAAATTGAGAATGACCAGGTGGGAGCTTGGGAAGGAATAACAATGACTTGTTTGGCTGTTTTGACTGGCTGGTGGGGGTAATAAATACAGTCAGTTGTTTTTGGAGCCATAACTGAAGAGGATTAGCTATAGCCAAGAGTAAAGGGTTTTGTAAATACAGCAATTCACTTGAATCCTTATACACATAAAGTTCGCGAATTCTCCAACTAAATTAAAGGGAGGAAAGAAAGAAAAGGAAAGCAAAGACTACTTTGTAGTTCTGAGGTCATTCAAAGGACTCTCTTTTTAAGACAAGTAACAATTCCTTCTGTGTAATGGGTGGAGAATTCTAATGTGCTTCTGTCAGCTTGCCTGCAGGGTTTGTTAAAGTAAGCCAATTTGATCTTAATATATATTAATACACTGTCAGTTGTAAGAAAATTACCTACAAACAACATTGCAGGGTCTGGCATCTAGTAAGTGCTGGTAAGTGGTTGCTGGATTTGAATCTAAACCTTTTAAGACTTAAGCAGTAGTATCTGATTCAGATTAGAGTTTTTCACCTGATATTTCCCTGCAGTGTCTTCACAATTAGGAAACTCAAATATTTGTAGAATAAGTGAATAATTCTGGTGATCCTAATTCTTTATTTAAAAGAATTACTTTTTTCTTAGTTTGCGATGGTATCAACATCCTACAGAAGAAGAATTAAGAATTCTTGCAGGAAAGCAGCAAAAAGGGAAAAGCAGAAAAGATAGGTAAGTTATACTGTCAAGCTTGTAAGGTGTCAAATATTTAATAGAATTTATGTAAATATATTTTGATACTTTGGTTAAAGGAACATTTACAGATTATGCTATAAACAGTTGGTAAATCTGAGATCAAAATTCATGATCTAAAATAATATTGAATCACCCTTTAAGAGCACCCAGTGTGTATTAATCTAATATATAAGCACAAAAGTGACTATTTTACTTAAGAATTGTTAGTGGGGGATTGAATAGGGGAGACCTGTAACCCATGTCTTTACAACTCATTTAAAGATACCAGTTGGTCTGGGTTCTTTTCCAGATTTTGTTACCACTCAGATACTGGGCAAATTCATTTGCTTTTTACCTCTGTTTTCTCATTTTTTAAATAAAAGGGGTGGACAGTATTAACTTCTTAGGTCCCATTAGGCTCTTGAATATTATACTTAAAGTTTCTGAAGAAAACTGCCTGCTAATAAACCTCACTGAATAGACCACAGCAGCCTAATCTGTGAAGTAGAAGGACCAAACATAGTAGCTGTGAAAGATTCTTCCAGCTTTAAAATTTTGTATCCCTATTTATATTGAATTTTCAAGGAAAGTGCATGTTAGTTAGCCTCTCTAAATGGGCCTTAGTTTCCTTAGCCGGGGAGGACTTCTTAGGTTCTGATTCTGTGATCCTAATATAAAATGTCAGTGACAACATGTTGTCACCAAATTCCTCATGTATATCATAAAAATTCTATTAATGTGGGCTAATGGATTTATGGATGCTAAAAAAAATTCTTTGAAGATTAATGATCATTTGACATGAAATTGGAAGTTTGAAAAGACTGTCTTTTCTGATCTTGCTACCATTTTCTTTTTCACTTATCATTACAAATATACCTTGAAGCTCATTGGAATATTAAGTGCAAATCCTCCTTCTCTGTATTCCAGTGGTTATGTTTTTTAATAAAATATTTCTGCCTAATATTATAATTTTCAAAACACTTTTACACAGTCTTATTTAATCCACACAGTAACCCTAAATAGTCACTGTAATTTAATTTATGTTTTACTAATGAGGAAGCTGTTGATCAAAGAAGTTAAATGAGTTGTTCAAGTTCACTTAATTATTAGGAATCAGGATTTTAATCCAGGTCAGTTTTTAGTTTCTGTGTTTCTTTTTAACTATTCCACATTTGCCTTTTCACAGCTACCATAGTCAACATTTGTAAAACTTAGTTATGTAGTACAGTATTTATTCTATAAACATTTAAATTCTTATTATATGTCTTGTCAATAATTTTGTTATTTTTACAATAATTTTTATATGTTGAAAATGCTTTATGTTTACAGAAAGATGCACTAACAACACTATTCTGTTTTAGTAGCAATAATTATTATTTGATTTATTGACATGAATTAAAATTTTTACTGAGGTTTTCCCAGTTTATATTTAATCAAGAACAAATGCGAAATTGTTTCTTGTTACTATAATTATTGTTACTGAAAGTTTATTGCTTTTGATTTATGTTTGATTGTGTTTAAAAATTAAATTTGGAAATAATACACATGCACCTGAAGAATTCTGTTGTTTTCCTCCATCCATGATTCTTAGTAAAAGCAACTCTGAGCTAGCCTTTCACATTTCAGGATTTCTCATGCACATAAGTCTTATATATTTTTTCAGCTCTGACTTGTTTATATCTACAGGTCTGTTTATGTGTATGTGTGTGTGTACGTGTATAATTTCAAAGTGAAATGCATTTTGTCTTCATTTCCTTTTACTCTTGTGCCTAAGGAAAGAGATGTTAGGTCTGTCTTTAAATCTACAGAAGAGAGATCAGAAAAAATGGGGTGCAGTGCTAAGCTAGCAGTCAAGGTTTTGCTTCTGTCACTAGTTTAGGTAACTCTTTCATTGGTAATCTGTATATTCTCATAATAATTTACATCCATATTTTGTAGTTCCCCTTTTAAAAACTACTTTTGAGTGCCTTACGTCCTTTTTGATGAAATATTAGAAGTTCTTCTTTTTCACTGTGAAGTTTATAACCTCATTTGTAGTTAGTTTGATACAAACACTTGAATAACAGTGAGGGTAACTTGTTTTCTGTGTCACTTGTCTGATTTTTATAGGAAATATAATGGTCACATTGAAAGTAAGCCACTAACCATTCCAAAGGATATTGATCTCCATCTAGAAACAAAGTCAGTTACAGAAGTGGATACTTTAGGTAAGGGAAATCTGGGTAAAGTGTTCTGTAAATCTCAGTTTTATATTATGCTAGTGAAAGTACTTTATCTACTGTTGTTAGATTTTTTTGTTTGTTTTCCTAATCATTAAGTCCATTATATAGATTGAAATCTTTCTCAGAGCTTTAGAAGCTCAGAATGACTTCATCTGAATTGAATTTGTCTTTCTATCCACCTAACTTGTAGTAAGCCTTATTTTTCCCATTTTTTAGAAGAGGCTGTCTTACACAAGTTTGTTACACAGTTTTTATTTATGTTGAGATTACAGTCAGTTTTCAGTATCTCAAATTTTATTCTAAATTGTCATCTATACCAGTTTACTTGTTTTATAGTGTTGCTTGCAGAAATGCATTTGTATGTTTGTATTAAACTACCTGTATTTACAACAGTTCAACTTTATGCTGCACTTAGTGGAAAGGAAAGTGGTTTTAGTATGATGAACTAGATTAGGAATTAGGAATAGAAAACTTTATTCAAGATTTATTTTTACCCATTGGATATCTCTGAATAAGTCATTCAATTTTTCCCCTGTATATCAGCGTTTATAATTGTATAATAACTATAATGACTTTAAATTTAAAATGAAATTTATATGAAATTATCCAGATCCTAGAAGAGAAAGGCATCTAAGGTGATATTGTTTAGAACACTAGTTTTCAAACCTGGCTGAATGTCAGAATCACCTAAGCAGTTCTTTAAAAATAAAGATACCCCCATACCTACCCTTGGAGATTCAGTAAATCTAGACTGGCTTCTGGGAATTTGTATTTTTTAAAATGTTCCACGTGGTTCTGATTTTTTTTGACTAGGTTTGAGAACTAATGGTTTACATGATAAGTGAGGAATTAAAATAACACATTTAAAAAAGTAATTTTGGTAATGTTGTGTAATGTATCATTATGTAATTTGGTCCTTCTTGGGTTAAATGATACCACCTCAGAAAAACCTTAATAGATTCATTTAAGCATCTCATAAAGAATTATTTTGTGATACAAGGTGGCTTCAATACATTTGAAAATCGATTCTACATTTACAAAGATTGTATGTATATATATGGAAAGGGTGTCCTAGAAAATGTCAGTGAGGAACAATATAAATCAGTTGTCTGGTGTCATTCAGACTGTTGAGACTGGTTATGTCATCCTCTTTTTTCTTTTTAAATATTTTTCATGCAAAATTTAAAACATGTAAAAGCACTTGAACTTTCTGATTAGTTGTCCCATTTGTTTTATTAATCCTATATGTGTGCTTACTTGTACAAGAATACTTATACACGTTTCCTGATTTCTAAGACAATTTTTTGTTATTTTTACTAATTAATGTTTATTGAATAGTTATCAGCTAATTAACCTTAATAATAGTTTAAATTGAGTACTTATCAGACATTGTTATAAGTACTTTATTTGTATAAACTTGCCCTCACAGTTCTATGAGGTATGTAACTGTTATTGACTTTTTTTTTTTTAGCTCATTAGATAGAGGAGTTAAATAACTTGACCAGGGTTACACACTGAATGTGGTAGAGCCATTTAGTGAGAATTAGGCTATTTAAATAAACTTAAAAAATTGAAGTTAGGGGTAATGTGGTTTCAGCTTATTCAGTATTTTGTTTTACTTTTACAGTTTTGAGAACTAACTGCAAATGGTACTAGTTAAACAACTGGTCACATAACATTAAGATCATTGTAGTTAATCAGAATAACAGAGAGATTTTTATTTATATTTATGTAATCATCCATGATTGCATGCTCTGTGTCTGTGTTTAGGTAAAAGTAGAAGGTTTTCTACCTGAACTTTAGGGACTCTCAGAAGGTTAGGGCAAACCACTGGGATTGATGAACTCTCAGTTTTTTTGTATTCCAATATTCTATGAGAAGCATGTATATAATTACATTATTGAATACAGAAAGAAGAATATAATACTTGAGTTAAATGTATAGCCAAGAATATATAATTTGTTCTTTTGTTGAATGTATATATTATTGATATCCCAATAACTATCTTATAGTCTCTCAATTTGTATTAGCTCTCTATTGCAAGAACCTCTTAAAGAATGTAAGAACATTTGAACATTTGTTCATTTGGCTGTTTGCTGTGAATGAGTTCCCTGAGGGAAGCCTGTGTGAGTGCGGGCAGGCATGGAGAATTGGAACATTTACTTTAACTTTTGTTAATAAAAACTGAAAACTTTTAGTTAAACAGATATTTGTCTGTCTGTTCCATCCATTTCTCTGCTATCCTTCCAGAAAGTTATTTAAAAAGCTCCACTGAGTGACTTTAGAGGGGAGGAGGGAGATCTACAGAGTAGGAATTTGCAACCACTGTAGGGTGTATCTTTCAGAGTGATGTTCAGAAGCTATTAGGTGTAATACAGCAAAAAAGCTAAAGCAGTTAAAATAACTTGAAGGCAAATTAAGTGTTGTTAAATTAAGTTGAAGCAAACAAATAATTTACCCAATTATAAAAGGATTTGGAATTTTTGCTGTCACCTCATAGAAATGTAAGTTTGGTTAGTTTGTTTTGATATTTTAAATAAGTCTTATTTTGAGTGGTATTTTATTTTTAAAACATTTTTTCTGTAAATTCTGATTTCAAAATATCCTCAGGTGTTACATTTTACAACTAAAATTTTTCCAAAGCAATGTAGATCATTTTATTATGTGCCAGTGAGAATGTAGGAAATGCTATTTTAGTATGTGATATATTTCCACATTTTTAGGAGGCCTTCTACAAAATGATGTTGATATTTTAGACTGCCCCCTGGCAGAAGTAAACCAGCATATTTGAGAAGAAAAGGGGATGGAATTATACTTACTTTCAGACAATGCTAGTTTTAATGTCAGTGAATAGTTTGTTGAAGTAGTATGGCTATATGGAAAATTGACAGGCATTTCATCAGCTTTTCTTGTAGGAGTAGAAGAGAGAATAAAAAGTACATTTATTTAATTTATTATTTTAATCTGCAGTAACTCACAAAATTACTAATCCTCCGTTAGTATGGTTAATAAATGTGACATAATGTTCAACTCTCTTGCTTCACAGAAATGAATATAAATAAACCTGTAGTATTCTACATCAAGTTGTATTCTAAAGCTAAAATATTATAGCTCAGATTCTTTTAAAAAAATCGTGATTTATAATTTCTGTAGAAGCTGAGTAGTTAAAAAATACCAACTCATTTTTCAATCATTTATTTTTAACAACAATTTAAATAATTTTTGGTATAGAAGCTGAGTAGTTAAAAAATACCAACTCATTTTTCAATCATTTATTTTTAACAACAATTTAAATAATTTTTGGTATAGAAGCTGAGTAGTTAAAAAATACCAACTCATTTTTCAATCATTTATTTTTAACAACAATTTAAATAATTTTTGGTAATCATTTCAGGTTTATTTTAATTATTTAACTTATGAGGTATTAAAATTTAGTTTTGGTTGCCAACTTTCTTGATCTATTTCCTGCATTTTTAGATTCTCGTATTTGCAAACCTTACATTGCAAATCATCAAACAGAATAAAATCTAACATGTTTGAAGTTAATTATAGATAAATCCTCCTAAGCTGTTTATGAAAGGTTAAGTAAAGCTTTCTTTCTTAACACCTTTATTTTTCAGCATTGCATTACTTTCCAGAATATCAGTGGCTGGTGGATTTCACAGTGGCTGCTACAGTTGTGTATCTAGTAACTGAAGTCTACTACAATTTTATGAAGCCCACACAGGAAATGAATATCAGCTTAGTCTGGTGCCTGCTTGTTTTGTCTTTTGCAATGTATCCTTCAAAACATCATTAATATTAATTTATGAATTTGTTTTCCTTTTACAGCTAACACCATTAGATCTCGTCTGTGACTTAAAAAGGATTTTAGATCATTAGAGAATTTTTCTTTGTTGAAATCCTCTTTATTTAGTTGAAGAAAATGTTCAAAATAGAGGTAAATAGTTTCAAAAGTGAAATACAAGGAAAGATACCAGTTCTCTGCCTTCCCTTTCCTGTCTGACTCATGTCACAGAGGAGCCACTTTTACCTCTTTTAGGTATTTCTTTTGAGATTTCCTTCCATATGTTTAAATCTTACGTGATAATGGTATTTCTTTAATTTTAGGTATTATTGCATCTTTCTCCCCCTTCCTTTCCTTCTTTTCTTTCCAAATACTAAGGAGACAGCTTTTTACTTAAATCAGTAGTTGGTTTTAGTTATACCTATGAAAATATTATTGATAGTTAAGCATTGTAGTATCATTACCCTCCTTGAACAATTTTCTATTCTTCTTGTATCGAAGCTAAACTCTCCTACAGAATTCTAAACCTCAGTAGTTCAGATACATCATTTCTTTTTTTTTTAAATTGAGGTATAGTAGATCTACAGTATTCTATTAGTTTCAGATGTACAGCATTTTTTACAGGTTATACTCCATTCCTGTGCTATACATTGTATCCTTATTGCTTATCTATTTTATACATAGTAGTTTGTATTTCTTAATCCCATACCTGTAATTTGCTCCTCCTCCCTTCCTTCTCCTTGGTAACCACTAGTTTTCTATATGTGTGAGTCTGTTTCTGTTTTACATAATACATTCATTGGTTTTTGTTTTTGTTTTTGTTTTTTTTTGGTCATGCTGCTCGACATGCAGGATCTTAGTTCCCCGACCAGCGATCGAACCCACGCCCCCTGCAGTGGAAACTCGGAGTCCTAACCACTGGACCGCCAGGGAATTCCCTTTTTGTATTATTTTTTAGATTCCACATATACGTGATGTCATACAGTATTTGTCTTTCTCTGTCTAACTCATTTCACTAAGCATAATATTCTTTAGGTCTGTCCACAGTGCTGCAAATGTCAGAGTTTCATTCTTTTTTTGACCAAGTAATGCTCCATTTTGTGTGTGTGTATATGTATATGTATGTATATATGTATACTACATCTTCTTTATCCATTTGTCTGTTGATAGGCATTTGGATTGCTTCCATATCTCGGCTACTGTAGATAGTGCTGCTATGAACAGTGGGATGTACTTATCTTTTTGAATTAGTGTCTTTGTTTTTTCTGGATGTATATCCAGGAGTGGAATTACTGGTTCATATGGTAGTTCTAGTTTTTTGAGGAACCTCCATACTGTTTTCCATAGTGGCTGCCAGATAGCATCATTTCTATTCTGTTTTTCCTTGGAAATATCCTAGAGCCCTCAGTTCTCTCAGCTTCCTGTGTATCTGTTATCCTGGGATTTCCTTCACTATCTTCCCAAGAATTCCCTGTGCCCCTTTTTGGATAACATCATCTTCTCTTCTTTGGTTTACTCTCTTGTTTTGGCAGAGTGCATTCTCCTATAGTGTCTTTAGAAAGTGTGGTATGTTTTTTATTTTTGGAAATCTTGCATGCCTGAGTTATCTTTATTTTTTTTTCCCCATATTCAGTTTATATTTTGGCTCAGTACAAATTCTAAGAAAGAAATAGTTTTCCCTCAGAGTTTTGAAGGCTCTTGAGCAATTGGATGCCATCTTGCTCTTGGCATATGCCTCCCCTCCCCCCACTCACTTTCACTCTCCAGAAGCTTTTTCTCTTTCACCGGAATCCTTACGGTATTCTGAAACTTCATCATTAATTGTGTTAAGTTCTAGGTTTAGCTTTTTCAGCTGGAAACTCATTTCCTTTAATACTGGGCAATATTTTTGTTATATTTTAAAAAATTTTTTATTGAAATTAAACATTCTCTCTTAAATTTCCACCTGTCCGGAGGCAACTTTTTCTAGCTCCTTTCTGTTTGATGTTTATATCCATATTTCCATATGCATACAAGGCCACTGCCTGATTTTAATTTTAGGCTTTAAATATTGTCATTTCACTCTGGAAAGGAGGACTTAGCACATCTGCCTGGGTTGTCACCTACCATTGATCATTTCCCATTCACCTTATCTTCTGACTATAGTAATGTCATATTTTAAGGAAATATTCATTATTTATGTTATTATCATGTAAATGCTATTCACAGATAAATACTTGCCTTTTCATTTGCATTGTTTTCTTTGTACATATTGTTAATTCAACTGCAAGCTCAGTATGTTCAGAAGCATCAGGTGGTATGTCAGTTTCATCTTCCTGGAGAGAGTTCTTTGGGAGCCCTCAGATAGGCCCTGTTCTGGATTGGTTAAGTTTCCCAACTGATGCACAGCTATTCCCCTGGAAGCACCAGTTATTATCTTCTTAGGGATTCTCTTTACATGTCTCAGACTGGGACTCTTTTTCTTATATTCCATGTCTGCCTCTTACTTGGTTTACTTTCTCATTTTGGTGGAGCGTTTACCCTGCCTGAAAATTAATCGATCCTTTGATTGAGAATGCAATTCCAGGTTTTACATCATTCTCTTTATAGTTTTGAAGGCATTATTTTTCTGTCTTTGAAGTTCCATTCTTGCTCTTCAAGGATTCCAGTTGCCTTTCTGATTTCTGATTTTTCATATGTCCAATATTTTCCCCCTCTATGGAATCTTTACTGTTTTTTCTTTGGCTACCTGGTATGTTGAAATTTTATGAAGATATGCCTTCTGTTGAGGATCTGTTTTCATCCATTGTGCTGGGACTTCACCAATCTGGAAACTCATATTCTTGACTTCTAGAAATTTTTCTTGAATTATTTTATTTGTGATTTCCTTTTCTTCATTTTCTGTGTTTCTGAATGCTTATTGTTCAGATATTAGATTTCCTAGACTGGTTCTCTAAGGTGCTTATCTTCTGTCTCTCAAAAAATGTTTATATTTTTATATTTTAATTTTCTAGGAGTTTTTTCCAACCTTTCCAACCCTTTAATTAAATTTTTGTTTTTAATTTCTGCTATAATTTTTAATTTTCAAGTCTTCTTTTTCTTCTGTTTCTATCCCCCACCCCTCACGGGGTCATACTTTTTAAAAAAAAAAAAAATATATATTTATTTATTTATTTTTGGTTGTGTTGGGTCTTCGTTGCTGCGTGCGGGCTTTCTCTAGTTGCAGCGAGCAGGGGCTACTCTTCGTTGTGGTGCACGGACTTCTCATTGCAGTGGCTTCTCTTGTTGCAGAGCACAGGCTCTAGGCATGCGGGCTTCAGTAGTTGTGGCATGTGGGCTCAGTAGTTCTGGCTCACGGGCTCTAGAGTGCAGGCTCAGTAGTTGTGGCACATGGGCTTCGTTGCTCTGTGGCATGTGGAATGTTCCTGGACCAGGGCTTTAACCCGTGTCCCCTGCATTGGCAGGCGGATTAACCACTGCACCATCAGGGAAGTCCCATACTTGTTTTAAGATTACGTTATCTTCTCATGTATATTTGAGATATTGATAGATTTTGTAAAAGTTTTCCTTCCACCAAGTATCTTTTTGCTCTGAGTTGATTTAGTTTCTTTGGTTTGGTCACTGACTCTCAACCACTGCACCACCAGGGTAGCCCCTCCCCCTTTTTTGTTTCAATCTCTACTGTGTTAAAGATTGTTCTTGAATGTCTTGTGGTCTTTGAGTACCTGTTTATATTCAAGAAGGAGGGGTTAAAAACTGGAAGTTTTGTGCACGTGGCTGGAGCTTGTTGATTGGTAGACTTTTTAGTGGATGATTGAATAGAGACCTGGAAGTATTCTTCGGGAACCTCTAAATATCAGTGTCTGCTGGTTGTTGGGCCTATCGTTTTCTCCAGAGAAGAATTGTCCATTCTCCCATCTGTGGGATCTAAGTCTGACAACCAGTGTTAAGAGAGCTGATTGGGGAAGAAGGCTCTGAGACTCAACATTCATTGTGCAGGCGTTAATTTAACTGCATGTCTGAGTCCTCCCCCTACCATTTGTTTTCAGCTCTTCATTGTCACCCTGAGTTTTACATAATACCCCCAAGCCCAATCTTCTCTAGTTTAATATCTTTAAAAATTAATTCTTCTGGGTTTTGCCAGAATTGGGGAAAAGTCATCATCAAATCTCTATAATTAGGCAAGACAGAAGATCTGGGAAGTCTAATCACACTAATACAGACATTCAGCCAATCATCTTGTTTTCATACATTTTGCAACCCTACCTTCAGAGGTACCTGCTGTCTCCCAATTCCTGACTTTTGTTTGTATCATGTGTTATGAATTAATTGGCTTTCTTCTCACTGGGTTCCTCACCCTGTAGATCCAGCATAGTAGAGAAAACTGAAACCTAAATCAGTTACTGCTTGTCCATCTATTTCATGTCTTCCAAAATTTGTTGAAAATTTTTTTCTACTGTCATCTCTTTTCCTATTCTTTGTTTGGAGGAGTTTTACTTTCCTTCCTGTGTAGTTTATTTAGTCAGATTTTGGGAGTAAGCAGAATTAATACATATCTTATATCTTTTATTTTCAACCAGAGACTGCTGAACGGTCTTTTAAAGCTGTTAGTGGGGCTTCCCTGGTGGCGCAGTGGTTGAGAGTCCACCTGCCGATGCAGGGGACACAGGTTCGTGCCCCGGTCCGGGAAGATCCCACATGCCGCGGAGCGGCTGGGCCCGTGAGCCATGGCCGCTGAGCCTGTGCGTCCGGAGCCTGTGCTCCGTACCAAAAAAAAAAAAAAAAAAAAAAAAGCTGTTAGTGGATACCATTTAAAATACATGATATGATTTGACATTCGACACCACTGTGCTATCTCTCTACTGACTTTTTTGGATTGATTTAGGTATAATTTAGAGTAGAAGAGCCAGAACAAAGCCTTAAGAGTTGATGTCTTCACAAGGTTTATATTGTACTGGGTAGAAATACTGATCATGCGTGTCAGTTGAGAAATATCCCCAGATATTCAGTGTTGTACTTATTCAAGAGCAGATTAAAGAGCAGATTAAATTCAAGTATTTAAAATATTACTATTTAGTTCTATAGTATTAAATATATGAAAATATCAGTCAGAATAAAGACCATCCCTAGACATCGTCATATGAAACACACTAAAAATATTTTAACTTGATAATTAGCACTAGCTGAATGTATGTCTTGCTACTTTTTTCATACTTTGAGTATTTATGTTCTCTGAAATATTGTTTATTATGGAATATTCTCGTTTTTGCTTCATTCTCTTCATGGTTTGTAGCTATGATGTATTTGTGTAGAAACGTGTATCTTGATACCCAGTTTTATTTAATGTGATACAGCCCTTAATACCTACTTACCAGAGAAATTAGAAAAACGTACTTCTTAATAACTACTCAAATTATTGTTTATGTGAATAAATTTTTATCTTTCATTTCACTCAGTAATGCCTAATAATATGAGAGCAGAGGTCCCAAACAGTCTTCAGCACTGAACTGGCTCTGCTTAGTTTTAAGTAGCACACTCGTGAAAGGCACCAAACAATAGCATCCCTGCGGGAATCTAGTAGCTGGCTGTCTCTCCATCCCAGAGAAGACAGAAACTGGTGAAGGGCTTTATAATCCAAGCTATTTTCTGCCAACTTTGACCCTCCACAAAGGGGGTAGAGAAGAAGAAGGAAAGTAGAATTGTGTGTATGATTTTCTTTCGAACTTGTAGCATGTGAGAAAATGACCTGCTGCCTTCAATGGCGTGCAGGAAACCAGAATTAAATGCCAGATATCCAGATGAACACCAAGGAAGAGTCTGTTAATAGCCTATCTTTTATCTTAGTTATAACATATCTGGTATGCCTTTCACACCCTATGAACAGTCTAGGTGCAGTGACCTCTGTCTGGCTTCTCTTTATTTTCTTATTGTATGTGCCTACTTATTAGTCAAACACATGTCTCCATTGATTACATAGGACAATGGCTCCACTTAATTCCAGAGTCACACATACATCAGTTGACTCAGAAATTCTCTGCAGTTGTTACTGATGAAATGTCCTTTGTTAAAGTGGTCCCCAAATTAGACACATATAACGTAAATAATTGGTTCACTTCAAAGTGAGGAAGAAAATGGTTTTATTTTTGTAGTCATTTTTTCCCCCCATCAGTTTTATTTGACATTCTTGTGTCGGACAACAGTTATAATTTTTACATAATCTTGAAAGTTTTAAAAGCACAAGAATGATTTTTTAAAACGTGACACTAAAATCTTGAACCCTGGAACCTAAAACTGACCCATCATCCCTTGTCATCAGCTCTGCTTTCTGCTTCAACTGAGTTGTACATGCATCTAAGCTATGATTCCTGCTTCCAGTCTTACTCCTAAACCCATACAAATTCTCAGCTCTACTCTCTTGCCCATTTGTAATTCTAACCACCTATTTGTCTAAGTCTGTGTGTTCCGGTTCCACTTATGCCAAGTTACATGGTATGTAGAAGGTAAGGGGTAAAGAAAGCCTTATAATGAAGATGGAGAGATTGTAGTAATTGTCTTTCCTGTATGATGGCCCATAACGTCTTAGAGTCACTGGAGAAATGTCTACTGATTTCCTAATATGAAGCATGTAATTTTCATTTATGAATAAAGAAAAGTAAAAAGGTAAAAATGGTGCTTGCAAAAAATCCAGCGATCCTTTGGTGGAAGTAAAACTTTTAAAAATTAAAATATTCTACAATTGATGGATTTCTTTTAAAAAAGAACCTTTTCTTATGAATAAGCTGTATCGTAGAGTAATATTGAGTCAATTACGTGAATTTGAGTGAGAAGAAAGCTATTCTACAAAGAGTGATAAAGCTTCTCAGTAGTCCTATTATATTTGGTTAAAGGACTGGATCATTAGTCACATTTCCACAGTGCTTGTATTTTACAATGTGGATGGTTTAAGGTACAAAACCCTATTATGTATGTTTTTAAGGCTATGTTTTAAAATTTTAATTTGTCTTGGTTGCCAGACATGCAAATTTTATACAAAGCAAAAAGTTGTGAATGGTTTAAATTGAAATAAATTCTAAGGTTTTCTGTGTTAAATATTCAGTTCTATATGTAGATTTGTAAATTAAAGGTCTACAAATTAAATGCTGTATTTGTTTGCTCTAAGAAATAGACAACTACAGCAAAGTAGTGCAACTTAGTCACCTCTTCTGAATTCCTTAAACGATTCTAAATTACTGTATTCTTTACAAAAATGTTCTGCTTTAGATTAATAAGAAAAACGAAACACTAAACCCTGAAGTGAACTGCATAAGATATCATGTTTCCTAGTGAGAAAGGAACAGAGTCAAAGCTATTGAATTTGAGCAAAGGTACTTTTTTTGTCTTGAAAATTTGTACATAGCGTGTTGTGTCAAAACTTGATTCTTTAACAAACTTTTGGAGATCTTCTGTGACATTAGTGCTGTCAGATTATTCACCTTTCAGGTCAGAAACCTAGCGTTACATAGAGAACTTACATGGGAGATAGGACTTTTTCTGTTTATTAATATATAGTTAAGTATGACTTTTTTTTTCTTTTAGCTAGGAAATGATAATTTTCCTTCTGAATCTAAAAATGTAAGTGTAAGTTTGATTGTTTTGCTCTATTTTAATCAGAAGATTAATTAATAGTTTTTTGTTTGTTTGCTTTATTTTTTAATAAAGCCTTTGTTTTTATGCTTTCAAAAATCTTTGGCCATCATTTCTTTCCATAATCTGGTTAGGTTGAGGCTGGCTGTAAGCTGTTGTGTGGGATGGATTTTAAAGTTGCATAGTAGTTTTTGGCTTATATCTGGGAGGATTTTAACTAAAAGTAATCGAACCTTCACCTCCAAGAAAACATGAAAAAATGTTTTAGTTAAAAATTCCCCAAATTTTGTTTTGTTTTTTTAACATTTGACGACAGATCAGATTATTTTGACAAGGATTTTATTTGGTAACTCATAAGAATTACTTTATTGTTTTTAATGTCCATTCTGTAGCAGATTCTTGGTATAGTTTCTAGGTTTCTCTTCAGCAAAGTTTAAGAATGCCAAGTTTAATGTTTTGAGTATTTCATTTGCCTTTTCTTATGGAAAACTAGATGTGTTAGGTTTAATCATTTGAATAGGAAAAAAGTTAGGGTTTTATTTTTTTTGTTAGTGGTCACAAAAACAATATAATTTTTCACATATTAGAAAACTTGCAGTTTACATGGAAATTGCTTAGTTGAGTGGAAACGTGATCTATTTTAAAAAGGTAATTGTACATTTTGTGAAAAATTTTTGAAAAACGTCTGTGAAACCTCTGTGTTTATTCCTTAGGTTACTATACACTAGATATGTATATTGGCAAAAAATTTGGCAACATTTCTTATCAGAATACGATTTCTTTGTATTTCCTTCTCAAAAGAGTATTTATAAAATATCTTTGAATAATTTCAAGATGTTACAGTGTAGAAGACATTTTCTTAATATGAGAATTGGGTCTTTAAAGCAATGTAAGTATAAATTATGTTAAAACATCGTAGTGCTTTGACACGTATATGTTATTAAAGTTGTTATCCTAGTTGAGGGAAATTTGCCATTTTTAGAACTAAAAATTAAGCCTGCTCACTATTTCAAAGCTCTTATCTCCAGCTCAAAGATAAATATATTTAAAATACTTCCTACCGTGTAAATCTTCCTACCTGTCCTTGATTTTTATTTTCTGTTGTAATTTTTGTATCTATAAATTTTGGGCTAATTCCAGTTGTGAAATACATTGACATTAAATTAGAACATTAAAAATATCAGCCACATGGCGGAAAAAAATATATTCCCTCCCTAACATTCTCTTTATTTCAGGGGTTGAGATTTTATAATATAAAGCAAAATAAGCTAGCACCAAAGCAGGTGGCCCGTTTAGCTAGGACTGAGGGGTTAATTAACAAGGGGGAAAATTATTAAAGGAAAAGAAAATGACTATTTGCATCAATGGTTTTGCATTTATAGTTTTGAATATTTACTAATATATTCTTTATGAAAGTCTAATGTACAGGATGATCTATGAAAGTAATAATAGCAAGATAAAGGTAAGGAGAAGCATTTACTCAAGTGAAGGTACTTGGCCATTATTTCCATTGTCATAAGTAAATAAATGTTATATTTTTACCTAGTACGTGTTTTTTGTTATACATGTACTGATAGAAGCCTAATTTTGGTATTATAATGTTATTTACATTATTGAGTTGTATTTGTGTACAAAAGGGTTAAAAATAACTATATCTAATTTGCTTGGAAATTGTGGACAATTAGTGAAGAAAGATCAGATCAAAGGAAATAGCTCTTAGAGAAATTTTATTTTGAAAGCCATTTCTATAGTATTTCATGTGTAGTTTATTATTTATTTTTCTGTATGAATAACTTATTGTTAATAAGCATACTCCTGGGATTAGAGAATAAAAGGATGTTTCTTCCTTATTTAGAAACAATCTGTTATATAAGCATTCGAGAAATTTGATAAGTATCGCAACCAGAAACTTTGTTAGTCTCTTAGCTAGTACAGAAAGTCTCTATAAGTGATCTCAAAAGAAAGTTACCACAGTTGTTAGTGAGGAACTAAATGTGGCACCATAATGTAGTTATTTCTCCTGTCTCTTTAAAAAAAAAAGCCAGATTTATATTCTGATATGTCTAATGCTAACAAAAGTCTGTCTTCTTTTTAGGAGATTTTTGTTTAGTCTACTACCATGTACTACTGTTTGGGTCTGTTATATATTAATTGAATAAAATACACATTGCTCTAAAAATTTGGTAGGATAAGCAGTTGAGTTTTGAATTGAAACATAATGAAACATCTACAAAATAAAATCCGAGAATAGACTTCAGTTGGTTCAGCAAATCTTTGTGTAACTCTTGGCCAGTTTCTTCTTGACCAGGAATGAACTGTTAAGGGTTGTTGCTGGAAAATACTCAGATTTTTTTCTTATTTTGTAGGGAATGTATAGCTGTTAGAAAAGCTGCCTATTTACTTCTCTATAAAACAGATCAAATACTTGTTGTGTTCTGTCCTGGGTGTATGTATGTCACATCTTTGCCAGTGAAAGACTTAGACTGTATTGAAATCTTAAGGTTTTTATGATCATAGTGTTTAACAAGCATGGGAAGCTTTTCTAACAGTTGGTTAATGTTAATCATCATTAACATTTTACTATTTTAATTCATAGGACATGGAAATAATCTCAGTGCATATGTGTTTTACACTTTGAATTTGTGTGTAGTTTAGGTTCTGTTAAACTCTAGGACATAATGTACTTTCTTCCAGAGTGGGGGTACATTGTAGATCAAGATTTTATTAAAATCTAGATTGAATCTTCTAAAATGTTAACTTTTATTAAATACTATATATACATTGTTTATATAGACAAAAAGTTCTAAAAGTGTTGTATTAAAAACCAAGAGTCCCTTACCTTCTTGCCACTTCTTCTGGTCCTGTTTTAGCTGTTTATTCAGGCTTTAATTTTTTTTTCATATTTCTAAGTATAATGCTTATACTACTGACACTTAATTCATCACTTGTAATAGTTGAGGATTTTTCTTAAACTGTCATCCTCTGTGTTTTCTCTTTTTTATGTTCTTAATATAGTTACTTTACAATTTTTGCTGAAATCAGTGATTTTTAAAAATGTATTTATTTTATTTATTTATCTTGGCTGCATTGGGTCTTCGTTGCTGTTTCTTTCTCTAGTTGCGGCGAGTGGGGGCTACTCTGTTGCGGTGCACGGGCTTCTCATTGCAGTGGCTTCTCTTATCACGGAGCACGGGCTCTAGGTGCTCGGGCTTCAGTAATTGTGGCGCACAGGCTCTAGAGCGCAGGCTCTAGAGCACAGGCTCAGTAGTTGTGGCGCACGGGCTTAGTTGCTCCGCGCCATGTGGGATCTTTCCGGGCCAGGGCTCGAACCCATGTCCCCTGCATTGGCAGGCGGATTCTTAACCACTGCGCCACCAGGGAAGCCTTCTGATTATTATACCTATATAAATATTGTTCATATGTGAGCATTATAAAGTATTATATCTTCTTTTGCAGTGTTTTTCATTAATTAATAATTTTTTAAATTTACTTACTTTTCTGTGTGTTTATTATTCCACTAGCTTTTCAATATAGTTATTTCACAACGTCACTTATAATTTGTATTAGTTCCTCTTCTGTCCCACCCCCCACCCCCATAGAGAAACCCTTCCTAAAGACCTCTGTTCTCTGGCTTTTATCTGAACTGGTTGAACTTTTGGCTTGCTACACAACTGTCATCCTGGGACTTATTTTTGTTGTCATCCTAGGAATTCCCTTTGCCTTTCTCCCAAGTTTAATTTGCCATTTCTAGGAATCAGGGTTTTTCTCTTCCTTGGTTTGTTCAAATGTTTTGGTGGAGCTTTTTGCGCATGTGAGGTAACCAGTTTTAGACTTTGCAGTTTTGAAAGTGTCTTAATTCTCTACTCTCATTTATTTAATTGATATTTTGGTTGAATAGTGAATTCTGGGTTGTCAGTATTTTTCTTCGTAATTTTGCAGACATTGCTCCATTGTCCTCAGTGTCAAAAGTTGCTGTTAAGAAGTACAGTGTCATGATGTTTAATCTTTTGCATATGACTTGTTTTGCTTTTATTTTTCTTTTCCGAAGGATTTTACAGTCTTTATTTGTCTGGTTTTTGAAGGTTTATGATCATGTGCCTTTTTGAGAATCTTTTTTCATTCTTTGTGCTGGGCTTTTGGTAGGCTCTTTTAATTTGGAAACTTCAAGTTTGGAAATTATCTTGTACTATGTCTCTGATAGTTTTTTCCCTTCTGTAATCCTGCCATCCCCTGTTCTGTTTCTCCCTCTCACTTTTGTTAGTCAGATACTGTGCCTCCTGGATTGATCATTTCATCACTCTTTCTGCTTTCTTATATCTGTGTCACTCTATAGTTCAAGGTAGCTTGTATACTTGGCAAGTGAGTTATAGTAGTAAGTGCTGCGAGTTCAAAAGAGGAAGGGAATGGTCTGGGCAGAAGAGGTAAATGGTAAGCTTCGTGAAGGATGTGGAGCTTGAGCTGAGCCTTTGATTAGCTAGAGGGAAGGGAAGAGGGTAGTTCAGGTAATAGTTATAATCCAAGACAGTATAACTGTTACATTTAGGCAACGGTAAATACACTGTTCTGATTTAAGTGGAGGTTTGGGGACTATTGAATGAAAGCTTGAACATATGAGCGTAGCTAGATCATAGTATTACATATCAGAATATTGTTTGTGTGTTTACACTGTGGGTTATGGGAAGGTTTTGTTCCAACATAGAGCTCAATAAGTAGTTGGTTTTAAGATTTATCTACTCTTCAGTATGAATTCAAGATGTAGGCATTATAACCTGGGTTTGGTTGCATCTAATTTTGGTTTTTTTTTTCCTTTAGTATTGACATATTTTGTAATTTATTTAATAAGTCTGTGGTAACAAAATTTGGCAGTAGGTATAATCTTTGAGAAATTTCATTTTGGTCATTTGATATCACTTTTGGCTAAAGGTGTTATTTTGCGTTTTAGTGTAAGTGAAGGAGTTGGAAATTGTATCTTTATAGACGCTAGTATCCATTTTCAGTAAAAATGAAGCAGTGTTTTTCCAACCTGGGCTTGGGGCCCTCAGGCAATGAGAGAGATCATAGCTAAATCTCAAAAGCATTTCATTTGTGGTTTTGGAGTTTTTATGTTTTGTTTTTAAATCTTTTTCCTTTTTCCTTGTTATCTCCTAATATGTAAGCTCTTCGTTAGAATGCCAAGAAAGAGATGGACCTGTAGTGTTTGATAGTAGTAAAATGAACCACTAGCTTTGTTTCTTTTATTTTTAAGTTTCAGAGAAGAGAGAGATGAGTAAGGAGCATGGGATTCAGAATATCCTGGAGAGAAAAGTTTGAGCATCTGTATTCTAGAATCTCATCACCACTCTTAAAACAGTGTTTTGTGTTTCATAAAACTGCATCTTGAGTGTTGAAAGTTAGATGAAGTTTCTTTTAAGACTTGTAAAATTGTTCTTAACTTGCTGTCTTAGAAAACTTGGTACTCTACTTCATTATAAGAAAAGCTACTATTTGCATGGGGAAGAGCTCCAGTAGTCCTCTTTATTTAAAAATCAGATTTTTTTCTTTGTTATTTGCTTTTGTATTGTTTACACTTAACCTGGCTTAACTCTTACTGAAGTGATTAATTTCACTTATTAATCATAAATATAATTAGGTTATGCTTTTAAAATTACATAATTTTAAAAATAATTGTATTATAGACTCTTATAATTCTGTTCTCTCCTATAAGGAGTTCAGAAGATTAACCAGGGAAGTCTTAACTTTGTAGTTTTTCTTTATTAATTGAACTACTAAAAAAATCATTCGTAATGTAAATTTAAACTCCAATGTGTTTATTACTTTGGTTAATTAGAAAACTCTTCCAAGAGCTTAGTTTATGCAAGATGGTTTAGAGTTATGCTTTGTAACTTTTTTTTTTTTCTACCTGCACACACAGCTGACTCCTCTCAGAGGCATCTTTCATTACAAACAATGTATCTTCACCCAGGTTAATGGGATGGGTGTGCGCTGATGGTGGGGCAGGTCCTGCCTTTATCTCCCCTAGCTGGAGCCTGTTGATTACTGTCAGAGTTCTGACCTGGATACATAGTCTTCCCAGTTTTTTTTCCCTGTAAAGTCTTTTTACTTTAAGCAACTGTAGACTACCAGTGTCTTTGATGTGAGAGCATAAATGCAAAAAGTCTGAAATAAATGATATTCTTACAGAGAAGGAGGAGAAAATAGTGGTAGGATATATGCAATGATTAAGTTATAGAAAAGTTTAAAAAATTCACATCACATCTTAAAATGACATGGAAACTAAATGTGCTTTGTTAAACCCCCATCAATCATTTTAATTGAAATTGACATCCTATCAATTTGACAGCCCTACTTAAGCTTAATATAACAAAATCATGCCAACTTCTGCAGTGATGTAGTATAGTCTTATTGCTTATAAATGATTTAGTAGTTGTTAGCCAAAATAGGAAGAGGATTGACAACTATGTTTAGGGAAAACTTGAACAATAATGTTAGGTGATTTTAGAAAGAATTTCGAAGGAATAAGACATGGAAATACCACAAAATTCTTCATTACAAAGTAAGAACTGGAGTGTAAATATCACTCTTTAAATTCTTACTATAATTTGCAAAGATTGTTGGTTTTACAGATATATAAGAATTGAGGATTTATTTCCCTTGTTGTAAAATAATTTAGCTTCCCTTTTCCCCTGATGTTCAATATCATAGAAAAACTGACATCTATTATTATGTGGATTAGCTCTTTTACTTCAGTAGAGTTTCAGATATCTGTGTATTGCAGTACTCTATAACCAGAGTGCTGCAGAGTTAAATTGAGCAAGATAACCTTGTGTCAGGGTGCTGAATATTTGGTGGAGGAGATAATGTAAACCAGTGGCATTTCCATGTTTATTAGTTTTAATTTTTACATTAGAGCAGTAATTTGTTAATAAGAACCTACTGCATAGCACAGGGAACTCTATTCAGTACTCTGTAATGACCTATATGGGAATAGAATCTAAAAAAGAGTGGATATATGTATATGTATAACTCACTTTGCTGTACACCTGAAAGTCACACATTGTAAATCAACTATACTCCAATAAAAAACTTAATTAAAAAAGAAGTAATTTGTTCAAATACTTGACTATGTAACCTGAGTTATGGTGACTATAAGAAGACATTCATTTTTATTTTTTTCAACTATATGGATTTTTTAAAAATTTAATTTATTTTTGGCTGTGTTGGGTCTTCGTTGCTGTGCGCGGGCTTTCTCTGGTTGCAGCGAGCGGGGGCTTCTCTTCATTGTGGTGCGCAGGCTTCTCATCGTGGTGGCTTCTCTTGTTGAGGAGGATGGGCTCTAGGCTCGTGGGCTCAGTAGTTGTGGCTTGTGGGCTCTAGAGCACAGGCTCAGTAGTTGTGGCGCATGGGCTTAGTTGCTCCATGGCATGTGGGATCTTCCCGGGCCAGGGCTCGAACCCGTGTCCCCTGCATTGGCAGGCGGATTCTTAACCACTGTGTCACCAGGGAAGCCCCAACTATATGGATTTTTAATTTCCAAATCTCTTAAAAAAGATAGTTCTCTCTAAACGTAATAACAAAGGTATTGATTTTTAAAAAATTTTCATTGGAGTATAGTTGATTTAAGAAGACGTTTAGAATGAAAGTAACATGCCTGGTAAATGTCTTCAGGTGTATGCCTAAGTTCTATAGTATTTCTGGTTATATGGATCCTAAAGCATGTATTTGTTATAGCAAATATGAAAACATGCAGAGGTCTTTTTTTTTTTTTTCATGCAGAGGTCTTTTTAATCAAAAAGTTAATAGGGTATCATCTAGCTTTTCATGATCTGGTTTTGTTTGTCTTAAAAGGAAATCAGGTACTTAATTTATAGAATGTAGCATTATAAGTAATATTATAGTAGTCTGTAAAGAAATATATTAAGAAGTTGAAATAAATTCCTAATACAGCAATTTTTAGATTGTACCTTCACCTTGCATGTAGATTGTATTCCGAAATGCTTGGAAATAAAATAATCTTTTTAGAGAAATAATGCTATAAATGGCATCTCCTTTCGGATTAGCCCATGAAAGTTCATTTGATCTATAATTAGCACACAAGACCACATTTTTTCCAAAGAAAATAATTCTATTGCTAGTAAGTAATTAGGAAAATAAATTTTAGCAAGTATTTATCTCGAATCATGGAATTTGAGAAAGAGCAGAGAGGTTTGTATGAAAGGGAGATTAGCTAGAGTGGGATTAATTGAGGTGAGAACAGTGAAAGTCAGGAAGGGGGATGATACTCATTGAAAAATGAGGTGCTTGACTAAAGGAGGTTAATAAAGACACTTCCCATCACACACTTCTGAGGGCCTTGTTGCCCCAGGAATAGGTGGATAAAAATGAGCTATTCTTATACTTCATTTTATTTTTTGACATTTAAAAGAGGGAACTATCTTCTAAATAAGCCTTAAGAAAACAAAGCCTAAGCCGTTATAAAACTTAGAACACTCTTTAAATTTATAACCCTGAGTGGTAAATAATTTGTATTTTTTGTTATTACCACTGATAAAAACAGATCTTAGATTAAAACTTTTTCTATATTAGTTTTTTACTTTGAGTATCTTATCCCAGAGAAAGAATTGTTTTTATCTCATTCTTCAAAAGGTCTATTTACTGTTAAAGCATAGAATTAATAGTTTCAGGTTACCTAAACTACCATGTAAAACATTATTTCTATGGCAAAATTTGTTCACTGATTGTTTGAGTACCTACTATGTGCCAGGCACTTCTTTTGGTGCTCTAAGCAGTGCGCAAGAGACAAGAATCCTTGATACGGAGTTTACATTCTAGTAGAGATTTATTTCAAGTTGCATTTGAAAGATGCAAGAAAGTCATCTGTCTGTATTACCTTCATGTTGGCTTACTTAGGGTAGGTGCCCGTAAGCTTTAGAGCAGCTGGGACTCTACATTAATATCCAGTATCCTAGGTAGGATCTTAATAGAGACTGGGTAATAACTGTATTAGCATATTTTAAATAGGCAGCAAAGGACATCTTCCTTTTAAAGAGCAAGGACGAGCGTCCTTATCCTTGCCCATCCATTCCTTAATAAGAATACTTCTGGGCTTCCCTGGTGGCGCAGTGGTTGAGAGTCCACCTGCCGATGCAGGGGACACGGGTTCGTGCCCCGGTCCGGGAAGATCCCACATGCCGCGGAGCGGCTGCACCCGTGAGCCATGGCCGCTGAGCCTGCGCGTCCGGAGCCTGTTGCTCCGCAACGGGAGAGGCCACAACAGTGAGAGGCCCGCGTACCGCAAAAAGAAAAGAATACTTCTGATTGTGAGGATGTTTGAATGAACGATTTACTTCTGTCAAGGCAGCTCTATTTTGAAAATGATTTCATGTGTTGCTGCTAACTACCACATAGCTTAGGTGCTGTATACAGTATCTTAGAGGCAGTATACTAAGTTGTTAGCTGAACATACTCTGGATCCAGACTGCCTAGATTTAAATCCCAACTGCCTCTGATCTAGCTGTGTGATCTTGAGCAAGCTATTTAACCTATCTGTGCCATAGTTTTTTAAAATCTGGCAGAGTAATGATAATAGTTGGCTAATGTAAGGATGAAATGAGTTAATTGGTAATGCTTAGCACTTGGCAAGTACTAAATGACAGCTGCTATTATTTCCTATGCTTGATATATAATTAATGTACAAGTTGCTTTTCTAGATTTTTTTGGCCAAGCACCTTATTTTGTTTGGTGGGTTTATGCTTTCAAGGAGAACAATTTGGTATAATGGAAATCTGGATTATAGCTATGGATCATCCACTGATTTGCTCTTGATTTGATTAATTACTAAGGGGGGAAAGGCTCAGATAAAATAGTCTCTTTAGTACTTTCATATAAAATTTAAATATTTAAAAATAGGTGAGCATGTTGAGCCTTTGGTTGTTTTTGAGTACTCAGCAGGAACTTGTTTAAAGTATTTTGTTTTATCATACTGTGAAATGCTGATCCCAGATGCTTATTTAGTTTTTGTGCCACAGCTTACACATTGGCTATTAGTAATTCTCAAATTTTGAATTAGTGGATGATTTACAGATGATTCCTATGATGTGTGTTTAATTCTAAATATAAACTACTTGACAGATATACACAATAAAAGGTAGTTCCCTAAGATAACTGGTACCTTGGCTTTTCTGAGAACTATTTCATAATAGTTTCACTGAGAACCTATTTCATAAAATTATTGTAATAACCTCCAAGTAAATTTGAGTTAGATAAAGTAGAAATACATTCTTTCCCTAATTACAGCTTAGTATGTGTATGTACACTTTTTATTAATTTAAAAATGTTATAAACTTCACTTAGATTTGCTTTGTTTTTATGTCTTATTTTCTGGAAGACTATTCAGATTTTCATTAGTTTTTCACTTACTTCCAAACGGCACTTTGTAGTTAAGCATGTTATAGCATCAAAATGAATGTTGTAGTCAGATTTTATTGGAGTTCAGGCCCTGTAAAGATGGTTGTGTTTAAGTTCCACAAAGTTATTTGTGGTTTTTCCTGAACTTTTCCTTCTGCAGCAAAGTTCTATTTTCATTAACTACACACTATTTTAAAGTAGAAGATGGTGGTGAAAGATCAGTCTGTGTTACCTTTGGATTTTTTTTCTTTGTGAAAGCAATGGCAGTCTTGATTGTAACAGAAAACTATCTGGAATTTGGACTTGAAACAGGTAAGAATTTCATATCTGTTAAGTTTTTAAAATTAGGTTTGAGGCGTATGTTCTGTAATGTTCTAAATAATTAACCTTTATTATTCTTAAGATCTTTTTTTTGTTTTTTTTTTTTAGCTAAGCTTTTGCTACCTTTTTCCAAAAGTGCTGTTCCCTCCCATTTTTTCCTTAAAGTTAAATAAGTTTCACCAATACTAATGTTAGATAAAGATGCACACAGATAAAAATGCAAATTTTAATGCAAATTTTATGCATACTCATGGAATGTACAAATATCAAAGGGATGTTTTCAAAGACTATTTCTCCTAATAACTAAGTTTTATTGCATTATGACATACTAATTAGCACATGAAAGAGCTATGCTCATTTCAAAATTTAAGATGTTCTGTTTTCTAGCATTTTATTTCCAAAGATTCTGTGTTTTACCCCTATGATAAGAGTAAATTTTTTCCCCCTACAGGGTTTACAAATTTTTCAGACAGTGCGATGCAGTTTCTCGAAAAGCAAGGTTTAGAATCTCAGTAAGTTTTTAATTATTATTTGGATTTAATTTTTTCCATTTTTGGTAAAATAGCATTTACTATAAGTGGTTCTTTGTTTTTAATCAGTGAAAGGAGTTCTTTTTTAAGTAGGACTGTCTCTTTTTAAGCAATATTCTTACTCATGTTTTTTACATTTGTATAAAGTATCTTTTATAGAATTTGAATTTGCTCTTATTTAACTTAATTCCTCTTCTACTAGAGATTAAATGAAATTTATGAATCACATGTTATTTTCTACGTTGAACATGTAGGTTAGATTGTTAAAACTGTGCCTTAAGAGATGTCTGATTTACTTTATACTTCATCAAAATCCTTTATGGATGATTGAATAAGAGCAGTCTTTTTGTAGGAGTTTACTTTGTTTGTATTACTGTTATTATTGTGGTTTGTAAAGTAATTGATTAGAAGAATGGAAATTTCTAGAAAGTTAACTTCAAAAGTTTATCAGCTTTTTAAAAAATTTTATTTTTAGGGGTCCTGTTTCAAAACTCACTTTCAAATTTTTCCTGGCTATTTTCTGTTCGCTCATTGGGGCTTTTTTGACATTTCCTGGATTACGGCTGGCTCAAATGCATCTGGATGCCCTGAATTTGGCAACAGAAAAAATTACACAGTAAGCGGAAAATGTACATAAGCACATGCAGATAAATATATGTTTTTCATCTTAATGAAGGTATATTATTGTAATGAAATCATAAATTATTGTATTGAAAATTAATAATCATTTGATGTCACACTTCTTCCTCTTTCTACTATAAGCAAGCTTCTTTCATTCACTTCTAAATTTTAAGTCCTATGTAAAAAAACCCCACTAAATTATTAAATTTCTCTTTTATCTGTTAAAATGGAAATATCAGTATTTATGTTAGTTCTTTTGAACTCAGAGATGAATGTTTATGATATTGTAATCTCTGCCACTGATCTAAGGATCTATGGAAATTTCTTTAAATCAGAATTTTTAAGTTAAAAATACTTATTTAAATTTCATATAAATAATTTTATTTAAATAATTTAATATTTTTATTTAAAGTATTTTATATAAAAATGTTTTGAAAGTAAATCTGTATACATAAGGAATGTTTGTTTTCCTTATATTATTGATCTGTTTGCAAGATTATTTTAGTTCGGGATGGCTAATACCGTACAGTGTTAAATATCATAGATTACTATTTTAGCTTTCAAATGGAGAAATCGTATTCGAATCTCTGCATATTGTTCAGAGCCCATTTACTATCTTATTTGTGGTTGTCACAGATTTTTTGTTGTTGTTGGTGTGGACACCTTGGCAGAGTGACAGATTTTTATCTTCATTTCATATCCAGATCCAAATTTCCAAGTCCTCTTTTTGTTTTGCAGTAGAAGCCTAAGTTGAGAATACTCCATTTCGATATATGTATTTATAGTCATTAAGTTTCTCTGAGTAATCATATTTCCTAACATTTCTGCTCTTTAAAAGCCGATATTTAATGATGCTGATTCTCTAGTCTTTTCACATTCTTATGTCTTACCTATGTCATTTTCCTTTATTTTAATTTTGAAAGTTTTTTTGTGTTTTTCCTTACCTCCATTTTTCTTTATTTGCTTTGTGTGTGTATTTATTTATTCTCACCTCCCAGTACACACTCCTTCATCCCTTTTTTCCACTCCTTTTACTCTAGCATGCTGTTGGCTACATCCTGCCTTTCTCCCACCATCCGTCTCTCTAATGGCTCCTTTTAAAACAAAACCTGATTCTCCCCCTCCTCTCTCCACACACACTTCAGTCCACTAACCCCAGTGTTATGATTTAAATAAGCTGAAAGAGTGGGTGGAGGGGAGCCCTTCACCAGCTACTGAAACCGCTGTGGGCTGCTCCTTGATACTAGTGTGTTCCCTAGCAACACTGCATACCTAATACTGCTGCTTTCTTCCCCTGCACCCGATGGTTTACCCAGGCTGTGGGATGAAAGAATCACTTTATAAAAACATTTAAAGCATTTAGTGGTGGTTTGGGGTTGGGGATGGGGGCACATTTTAGTTTCCTTCTCAGTAAAATGTGGCTTCTTAAGATTTTTCCCTTTGGGAATTTGGAGTTTTATTTTTCACACACACACACACACACACACACACACACACACACACACCTGCCCGGATACAGGGTGTGGGAAGCTAGTTTTGTTGTGAGAGCAGCATGACTGGCACAAAGAGCAGCATTCTCTTTACCCTCATGGCCAGGCAGTGGTACTTGTTTTAGTGCCAGAGCTTAGAACCAGAGTGCCACCTCTCCCTGTCAGGTGTTCATGGTTTCCTGATCTGGCCATTTGCTCACATAAATCACTATCACTTGCACTGTAGTGGTATTTTAAAGTGTGTGTGTGTATGTGTGTGTGTGTGTGTATTTTAAACCCTCCAGTTTAGCTCCCCCAGCATGGTTGGTAATAAAAGCAGTATATGGTAATAAAATAGTCTGAAGAATTTTGTCTTTCTGAAATAAGGACAGTCTTTACCAGTCATCTATCTCTGTAGGATACAAACTTGGGACAACAATTAACAATGACATTACATCTCACACCTGAAACCTTTTGCTGTATTGGGTATTTTGCCTTGTAGGAGAAATATAAATTTCCTTGGTTTTTATAGGATAGGGAAATTAATTTCAGGTATGTTCATAATGCTTCAGGAAGAAATAAAAATGTGAGTCATTTATGATTTTAACAATGTAATTAAGACCTTTTACATGTTCATTACATATTGAAAGTTTCCTCATTTATAAGTAAGTTGCTGCAGTAGCTTCCGTCTTCCATATGCCTTCTAGTATTATGGACCTTGCTAATCACTGTCTCTTACTTGTAAATAATGAGAATGCACTTTGTTTTAGCTGGACTGAAAAGTATCAAAAGATGACTCCTATACTGAAAATCCATTGGATTCATTGATTGTGCAAAGTTAGAGAATCATTTAAGTACCAGTGTATTAAATCAGGGATACAGTAGGAGATTGTTAAAGAACACTAGAATAGGAGTGAACAGATTTAGATTTTAGTGCTAGATCTCCTTCTAACCTGTAATATTGCCATGAGCAAGTCATTTAACTTTCCTCAATCTGAATGTTCTCTTCTGAACAATTAAAATAATGAGGTATTTTTACAAGGGCTCAAATCAGTGTTAAGTAGTAGTGATAAATATAAAATAATGGTGACAATAGTACCTTAATATAGAATACTGAAAATAAGTTCCTACCTTCATTTTTTAAGTCCCAAGGTTCTGTAGTTTATTAGTGTATTTTGTTTCTGGATTTTTATGTTTATTTCTTACATACTTTCAGAACATTACTTCATATCAACTTCTTGGCACCTTTATTTATGGTTCTGCTCTGGGTAAAACCAATCACCAAAGACTACATTATGAACCCACCATTGGGTAAAGAAAGTGTCCCTTTGTAAGTATGGGTATTTGGGGGCTAATTTTTATTTCATTATATAATCAAAACTTTTCTAAAATGTTATTTACTGTGTTCACATTTTTTAATGATAACATTAGGACACTATTTTTAAAACATTAATAGAAATGTTTAAATATATTATAAAATAGAAACTATAGGTCATCATTTTACCTTTTGTGATCTTCATTAATGGTTTTGGATCATTGTTACTCTGCACTAATATTATCTTGTACAGTTGTAAGTTTTTCTGCTTTTTTTAAGACACTACATTTCTCTTTTTTCTTAATTGTGAAAATTATGGAGGAAAAAATAAGTAGTATAAATGGAAATTCATATATTTAGCCCCTTAAGAGTTGTTAACATTTTCCATATTTGCTTCACTGTTTTTTGCTTTGTTTTTGGATGAAGTAGTTTTTCAAGTAAATTAGAGGCATAACATTTTTACCCCTAAGAACTTTAGTATGCATCTCTAAAAAATAAGGATATTTTTCTACATGACAGTATTATCATCATAGCTATTAAAATTAAAAATAAAACCTTAACATTGTTATCAAATATTAGGTCGTATTTCCCCAATTAGACAACTGTATTTTAACAGAAGAAGGTAACATAGAAACAATTTATTAAAAGGCATTAATAACTATACTTGATATGTTAACTCATTAGCCTTATGGAACTATGTTAGAGTAATAAAAAGATTCAGGCAGAGCTGGTTCAAACCCCAGTTCTGATCCTCACTAAAACTATCACTTGAGGGAGATTATTTTACTTCACTGAACCTCTGTTTCCCCGTCTGGAAAATGAAGATAATAGTATCCACCTCACAAGGTTATCATTGGAATTAAATGAAAGAACACATGTAATGCAACCAGCTGGAAGTAAGTGGTTAATAAATGTTCCTTCCACTGCTTTGCCTCATCAGAATTAAAATAGAAAATCTTGACTAGTCAGTGATTCCACAGTATGCATTTTATATTATGTATTTCTTTTAGATCCTGGTACAAATTTGTCTTGAAGTGTAGAATCGGTGATGACCATGATTTTTTTTTTTTAACACCTAATCTTATTGAACTAAGAAAGTATACATTGAAGTCATAACATTTTTTCCCCCACACAAGTAAGCTTTAATGGTAATTTTAACTTGACAGGTTCACTGAGTATTTAAAAGTAATCCAAAGGATTGTAGGGTTCCAGACCAAATCTTAGATAAACTTTTAACCCACATCTTTGATGCTGAAAGCATTCCTAGTCCTTCCTTGAAGTTTGATCATGGAAGTTGGATTTTATACTTCTGTAATTATGTTTTCTGATTTTATATTTGCCTTAGTTTAATTACGAAAACAAGGAAACTAGCATTTGTGACATACACCAGTTATTATGCTGGGTATTGATATTTTACATATTTTATCTCATTCATTCTTATAGTAATTCTCTATTTATGATCTCTGTTCTCATTCCATTTTATAGATGAAATAACAGACTCAGAGGTTAAACAATTTGGCTAAGGTTATTCAGCCAGATCTGGTGTATGTAAAGCATTTAGTAGTTATACCAATATTCATTTCCCCACTTGTAGCCTACAAAACTATGTACAGATTAGTAGTGAATACTATGCTTAAAGGAAGTAGGAAGAAGGAATTTTCCCCTTGGTATGTTAAATTACAGGAAAAATTTTGTTGCACATGAAGACCTAGAGTCCTCTTCCTATAGCTTTATTTCCTTTGTCCCATTCCCTTTCCTGACCTTCATAAATGAAACAGAATTACAGTCATATCTCTGCTCCATTTTATTCTTTTTTTATTTGTCAGATCATTACATTAAGTGATTAGACAGGTGATTTTTAATTTTTGTTTAAACTCCAAAGTCCATGTTAGATTGAGAAAAAATGGCTGCCCGTCATCCCAGGTTCTTCGTCTGTCACGTGGATTAAATGGTTTGTCAAAGGCCTTTATTTGTAGTCAGAAGCAAAAATGGATAGAATGCAGTTTCAATCTGGAAATATATTTAAACTCATCCACCCTGCTTGGGCATCAAAAAAATAAAATGTGAGCAAGCAGAGTCCATATGTGTGTAACCTTGTGAGAAGAAAACCAGAAGAGAACATATATGGTGAACCCTAGAATGGCTTCAGGAATTTGGAGAAATTTCTTCTGCCTGTTCTTTACCTGTATATTTTGTCCCAGCTCAGACTCTTTCTTGAGATACCCCATCATTTCAACTTACCAAATCCTTATGAAGTTGGTTAAATAATCTGAGTTAGCAGTACTATTTAATTAGGGACTGTTATCTAAATCCTGAACTCCTCATAAACAGAGCAGATATGTTTTGATTCACTGCCTTATACCATTTGCTTCATTTCTGTTATCTGTCTCCCTCAAAGCATGCGTAATAGCTGTCTTCAGAATACTGCCAGTCAAGCCTCCTGGTTGTACCACACCAGGGAGCACAGTATTGTCTGTAAGCCCCTGGAAAGGTTCAAGGCTGTGAATGGTCTTGACTTTTGTGTACTGTCAGTCTCACATGACTGATATCTTAACCTCATTGTTCATTACAGTGTAAATGTATTGATAAAAAGTTATGCCTTGGGCTTCCCTGGTGGCGCAGTGGTTGTACCAAAAAAAAAAAAAAAAAAAAAAAAAAAAGTTATGCCTTTATGCTTCCTAACCAACAGTACATCTCTATTGGAGCTTTATGTCCATGTTCACTCATGACCTTGTAAAAAGGAAACCAAAGGAGAACATACATAATAAAGCCTTTGTTCCATCCCTATTTTCCCTCCACTTCATAAATAGTTCAAACCAAACTATACACTTTCACATCTTCTCTGCCTTTTCTGTTTCCTGTACTGTTCTTCAACTTTATTTCCACAGGCAACTTCTATATTGTAGTTTTAGTCCCTTTCCTAGGTGCTTACACTGGACAGAAGGAAGGGGTGATAATGGAGCCTATTTTGGAGCAAAGTGTTGTAAGGTTTTTTATCTTTTTCCACTTGGTCTTCTTTATAGCCATCCATACTACCCTCATGGTCTTAAGAATTTGGGGGAGACGACTATAAATTCCAGATCCTGTCTGGCAGATCACTCCACACATTTCAACAGTCACATATTAAGCGCCTGATGTGTGCTAGAGCTTTGAATAGAGTCAGGCATGGGGTAGGCATTATTTTCAAATTACAATATTATCTTTTATCAAAGCAGAAACTGTGGACCCCAAAAGGACATCAGAATTTACCTCTTCTTTCTAAAGTCCTTTAGGGAACATCTGATTTTGTCAGTATATCAGAATTCTTGATCCCAATCAGGAATTCAGCAGAGTGAAAGATCCTACTCAGGTATTTATATAACCAAACAAAACTCTAGCCAGAAATAGATGGGTTGATAACTTGATAGTTCCACAGGCAAGCTCCTCTGGTTTCCTTCCTTCTTTCTCATAGTCTCCAGTTTAAGAGCACCCAACTTCCCTTTTCGTTTTATAGCCGTTTTTCCCCCCATGGAGGAGCGTAGTTAGAGAAAAGAATCCCAAGTGTTGCTCTACTTTTTTCTGCTAGATTAATTCGTACTGTTTTATTTCATGATACATTTATCTGTTAAGCAAGTGAAAGTATCATGCAGGTAAGTCTGTGGTAGAGTGGGATACTTTTTATATCTCCATCTGTAGCTAAGTCTAGATTTCCCTATATCTTAAATGATGAACATTAACACATATAACTAGCATGCTAGCATATTTTGGTCTTTGAGAGCACCATATCAACTTTTTGATCTGTAGAATGACAGAAGCTACATTCGATACTCTGCGACTCTGGTTAATAATCCTGCTGTGTGCTTTGCGGTTGGCCATGATGCGTAGTCACCTGCAAGCTTACTTAAACTTAGCCCAGAAATGTGTGGATCAGATGAAGAAAGAAGCAGGGCGAATAAGCACGGTTGAGCTTCAGAAAATGGTAAGTTTTATACTGCAGTCAAAATGAAAAATAGCAAATACTGAGTTGTAAATGACTATAAATAAATGGGATAATCTTAAACTGACATGTCAGAGACTTTGATCTGATTTTGGTGCTAGGTGAAGAAAGGATCTCAATTCCCCTTCTTGCCTTAAATACATTAAGTATCATACAGTTTGGGTTGCAAAGCTGTGGTATATCTACTTTTGGTAAATGGGACTCCCCTAATTGATTTGAAAGACATCACAGTATATTGTATAGCCTTTATGACTTAAAGAGTAGGAAATATTAGTTTTAGTGACTAAATGTATTCCTTTTAACATTATTCCAAGTACTTGAACCTGAAGCATAAAATTTAACTTATTGGGGATTCCAGAGAAGGAAGGTGCTAGGAATCCATCTACCATTATAATGGACTGGACCTATAACCTGATGGTGTCTTTTTGAAGAAATGTGGTGTTGGATCCTCTGTTTTTTAATCTCGAAATTTCATTGTAAGAAGTGTCTATCAAGATTCAAACAACTTTTTTTATGTCTTACCTTTCATGTATTTTCATACTTTGTAGTTTTACCTCAGTCGAATATAAATGGGGATTAATGTTTTTATTTATGCTCATATATGACTGTTATTGTTATTTAGTTTGATATTTTAGGTGTCTGTCTTTAGAGATTTTAGCATTTTGTTTTGTATGTGAAATAGTAAGTGAATATAAGCAATTTGAATTTTAGTGGTTTTGTTTCTCCAGTTTGTATTAATCACTTAAGAAATATTTTTAAGGAATTTATTTTAATATTTTCACATTTTAAAGAACCGTCGAACTGAGCCTTTCTGAAGTCAGTCTGGTGGCATTTATAATGAAGTACAAATTTATTACCATTTAGCTTTCTTCCCATGAAAGGATTATTCATCTCTTAAGCAATTCAGTTTGACAATTACATGAAAGTTTAATTCATTCATAACATGTCAACCGTGTTAGAAACTTAAGAATGTTGTTGGTTGCAGGTCGCTCGAGTCTTTTATTACCTTTGTGTCATTGCACTGCAGTATGTGGCTCCTCTGGTCATGCTGCTTCACACAACCCTGCTTTTGAAAACTCTAGGTAGGCATACCCTGACAACTGGGAAACTTGTTGCTTTACTTTCTACCTATAGTTAATAATGCTTTTTGTTACCTACAAAGAAATAATCCTCTTAAAATTGTTCTTCTCTTTAAAAATTTTAAGAGGAAACATACGAAATTTTAATCTGTGGAATTTGATTCATTGATTGATCATCTTGATTTTGAAAATTCAGGCCCATATCGTCTTATAATGTTAAAAGAATTGTTTGCTAAAGGTTAATTCTGAGTAACTGGAGTGAGCACTTTTCATCTTAATATTTTATGTTGTAAGAGAGTGATTTAAGATTTTGTTAGTGCATAACATTTAAATTATTACAAGGTGCTTGTAAATTTATGAATTACAGAACGCTTTGGTGAGTTCTGCTTCAGATAACTTACGTTGATAGAGTAAAAGATTTCTCAGTGGCAGAACAAAGTTCTTCTGTAAGTCTGTTCACTAAGCAATCCAGCCCATCTGTGGTGTTACTCAAGAATCTATTGTTGTATTGATCATTTCTTTGCTTAGGTCAGGCAGTCTGCCAGTGTTGGGGTTTTAGAAGCCAAAGGAACTAAAAGCATTATTGGGTGGGCTTATAGATGCTTTAGTAGAACTGTGATAGATGTAAATGTCCTTCAGGAATCTATGGAACATAAAAGAGTAGCTCAGTTGTAAATTATGTGACTCATATTCTATCCAAAATAGGAAAGTATATGATAAAAATATTTCTGGAAGCTATTAATAATCTCTCACATTGACATCAGAGAGAGTTTCTGAGAAAGAATTTATTCTGATATTCTAGAGGTAGAAAAGATTCTCAGAAGTTACAGAGTCTGTCCCTGTCACTCCATTAGAGGTAGTTGATTCATGGATTATACAAGAAAAAAAACTGTTTTTGTTATTTTACGAGATTTTAGTGCAGTTAATTAAAAGTAAATTAGATTTTAGCTTGTATGTGCACCTTTACTGATAAGGTTAGATTATAATCTGGTCAAGTTAAGTGAATTTTCCCAAGGTGTGTAGAAAGATTATTATTTTACTTTATTTTCAACATTGAATAATTTGTTGTGCCACTAAACTTTTTGTTCTTAATTTCAAATATAAGTTAAATAATTTATTTTTTCTAAATAAGGAGCTTTGGAATTACTTTTCACATTTTATTTGCGTCTTGAATTTTCTAGGTAATCATTCCTGGGGGATTTATCCAGAATCTATCACTACCTTGCCAGTGGATAATAGTCCACCCTCCAATTCTGTTTACTCTGAATTACCATCTGCTGATGGGAAGATGAAGGTAACTGTTACACAAATAACAGTGGCACTGAGCAGCTTAAAAAACATTTTCACTCCTCTGCTTTTTCGAGGACTTCTGTCTTTTCTGACCTGGTGGATTGCTGCTTGTCTCTTTTCTACAAGCCTTTTTGGGCTTTTCTATCACCAGTATCTCACTGTGGCGTGAATCTCAGTTAACAAAAAAGGATATCGAAGTCACTCTGAATTCAGATACTCGTACCTTGAAGGTCTGACAAAAACCAGAAGAAAGCAAATACAAAGGAAGGAAAACCATATCAGAATATCTTGTTTCAAATACTTCCTCTGTATTCTCAGGGTGGATTAATGGTATTAATATTTAAAATTATAGAATAGATTGTTAACTGCTATACTGTGGCGTTGGAATTTTAACTCCTTGTATTAATGGATGTGAGAGAGCTATCTACAAGTGTAATACTTCTGATGACCTTGGTTTACAGAAACCTCCATCAGTCTTTGAAACTTCTCATATGACTCCAGTTATTGATTGGTTGCTCTTAATGGTATTAAGGTACTGTTAATATTCATAATGGATGCCTATAGAACAATCTTCAAACTGAGCCATGCTTTAGAGGAGGGAAAAGAGCTAAAGTCACTTCTGTTGGTACTATGTGAGTCACTCTTCAAACAGCAACAACAGCAAAATCCAACAGAAAAGAATAGCTACTGTATATTACAGTAAAGAAAGCTGCATAGTAATTTTAAATTTAATGGAGTTGTACATGCTTAATATCTACAAGTACTGCTGCTTGAGAGTAGCAAGAATATTGTTTTAAAATGCATTCTAGCCAACTTGAGGGATCTTTTAAAATAATTGGCTACATGAACATTTGCAGTCTTGCTATTAGGTTTGGACTGCCCATATTTTATTTTATTCTATGATCCTAAATATAGTTCTTTTTAATAGTCTAAAGATATTTATCAATATTGATCAAACTTTTAAAAAATTACTTTGTAATCCTGCTGACTACCTGTATGTATTGTACATATATATTATATATTAAATATATAATATATTGAGATTATAAAAGATGAAAATGTTGGGTTCTTATAATATTTTAAGTTGCTGAATGTATTTTAAAATGTGATTGAATGAGATGTATTTGTATCTAGAAATTTTCTTTCTGGAACGAGATTAAAATACATTTTGAAAATTCATCTGAGCAAGTGATTTATTTGTATTGCCTATGTGTGAGAATACTTCCGATTTTATAAATACTTAGGTGGTTGCTGCCAAATTAAAATTCTTTTTCTGTCATTTAAAAATAATTAGAACCTTTTGACAGATTTACCAGTATTATTTAAACCTATGTTAAATAGGACTTGTTTTAATTTGTAGTGTTTGTATTTTATTTTTTATTTATTTTATTTGTAGTGTTTTTACTTTATAGGGCAGAAATTAAAGTAATTCGAATGAAAAATTCAAATGAAATGGGGGAAAAAAGTAAATTTTGGGGATGCTTTTTTCCATAGGGAATGAATATAAGAGATAAACAGTTTTGTTTTGTTGGGTTTTTTTCCCAAATGAATAGAATTTACTGGTAAATATTCTTTCATATAACTGTCTTGAGAGGCTATGTATTATGTTTCAGTGCTATTGTCACTATTGAAAGCAATTTTGAAACTCTTCTTTTGGAATTACTTTGAAGACTTGTGGTTCATATTCATTTGAATAATCTCAGTACAGCAAGTTCCTGTCTTTTGGTGTAGGTTAAATATTTTGAAAATAGATGATATTTTAAATAAGACAGTGATAAAGTAAATGCTTAAGTTGGATAAAACTCTTTGGTTGAAATGAATTGTGAATATAATATAGAATGATAGTCCATGTGTATTTCCAAAAGCAGCATTCCAAATGTATCTTGAGATATCAGCATCACTAAAATAAGTATCTTATAACAAGATTACAGTGAAGTATGACATTTATTTTGTTTATGAAAGTTCTTACATGTTGGAGTTGCAAAAAATCTCACCTGGTATTTATTACCATTCTTATTAAAAAGCTATACTGTGAAAGTTATAATTAAAGTTATTATTTTGATTTTCAGTGATTGTATAGTGGAGTAATATGGAGGGAAAGGAATAGAATTCATTATTGGATGGAATAACGTATTTTTGAAATACTGTTGATTGACTCTTTTTAAACTTGAATTCTCCCTAAGTATATTATGAACGTACACAAACTGCTTGTTAACTGAAGTGATGAGTTGGTTTAGGTTTTTTTAGCCTTTTAAAGCAAATTTTGAGAGAATGATAGTTACAACTACTAACTGGTTTATTTAAGCATGTTATGTTTGTACCAAGAATTGTGTTAAGTGCAAAAGGGTTTGTACTTTATGTAAACCAAGTAATATTTTTTAAACTGAGATATAATTGATATATAATGTTGTATTAGTTTTAGGTGTACAACATAATGATTTTTGATACATGTATATGTTGCAAAATGATTGCAAATAATATTTTTGAATACCCCAGATTAGGCCAGTAGAAATCTTTTGTTTTTTATATTGGGCTTTAGTCAGTATAAATGCTTCAGAAGTCAGTTATTTTTATTTTATATTTTTGCCAAGTCAACTAGGAACCTGTAGAATCTTGCTTTTACTATGATCTGTAGAATATTGCTTGACAGCTTGTTGGTTCCAGCCCTCCCCACCCCCGCCCATTGCACTATAAAAATTAGAGCTTATTCTCCTTCCTACTCCCATTGATTTGTCTGAAATGAAAAGCATATAATTTTATCTTAATACCACATGCATTTTGATGATCTTTGGTATTTTCCCCAGAATTTCAGTTGTTATGCATAAATGACCAGTGCATCCATGCAGTGTGGGCTCATTGTCTTACTGTTTCTAATATAAATATCATTGGTAAAATAGTGACATTTCTTCTTGAGTTTTGATTCAGAAGAGATATTCATCTATTAATGGAATTGATAGGTCCAGGAAGCAATAAGTAGAATTCATTATGAAATCTGTAATTGGAACTTCACTGGATAGATTTATTCTTTCAAATGAAAGATTAACTTCTCAGTATTGTAAAGCATGGGGTCTCAACATTCTCTGAATTCATACACACTTTCTGAGCCATCACATAATTGAAAATGGTCTGTCGTGGTATATGGCTCTATTCAGCAAAATAAAACTAAGTGATTTTTGAATGTGGATCATCCTTTGTCTTCACAGAGCTTTAGGTGGCTTAAAGAATCAGATTATGATCCTAGAGCTTGAACTCAGTGTCTCAAATAGTCATACAATCTCATCTTTTAATTCCCATTTGTCGCGTTATGTCTATACCCTGAGTTTATAGATGAGCTGGTTATACGCCCTGAAAACTCTGACATGGGCATTAAGGATGATCAAAGAGCTAATGTCAACCTTTCCCTTCTTTTTTAAAATTTTCATTGGAGTATAGTTGATTTACAATGTTGTGTTAGTAACCTTTCCCTTCTTTAAAGTGGTAAACACTTTACTTATTTTGTACCTAAGAAAAAGGAAAACCAGATATAGCCTGTTCATATGATCCTATTTTGTTACCATTGAACTCCTTTTTAGCTACAGAAGATTACATTGGAAGGGCCTATCTTTAATGATTCAGAGAGTTTGTATTTTTCTATCCTATTGTTGTTTTTTTTGTTTTTTTCTTTTTTCCTTTTCCTTATAACTCCCTGTACGTAGCTACTCCCCTCCTTTTTCCCATTTGGCAAAAGGCTACCCATTTTATAAATGAAATAGCAGCACAATTTTCTGGCAAGAATGTTGATCTAAGAATCAGGAAGCATTTCTTCTCATCCCATTTCTTCCTGCAATTAGCTGTTTTTTTGCACTTACTAGGCGTTAACTGATACTAATTAAACAAAACTGAATTACCATCACTATTGACCTCAGGTTTATCACATGTAAAATAAAATAAATAGTTTACATTAAATGTACGGCTATACATTTCCAAATCTGATATTTATTTCTGTTTATGTTAGCATGAGAAAAATGAATAGCTGTTTTTGGCTTCTGGAATGGTTACAGATCATGTTAGTTAGAGGACATTTATTTATTGTTAGTTGAGAATGACTTTACAAAGAACATTTCCTCCGGGAGTATTTTGGTTTGTACTCAATTATTTGTTTAATAAATATGTATTGAGTGCCTATAATATTCCAGAAACTGCCCTACATACAGCAGTAAACAACATATCAAAATCCCTGCTCTCCAGGAGCTTAGGGTCTAGTGGGCAAATGCAGGCACTAAACAATGATGAATATGAATCACATGTGGGATAGGTTAGATAGTGATAAGATCTAATAGGCAGGGGATGGGGGGGCATCAGGGAAGGGGGAAAATGAAGTTGGAGGGTAGGGATAAAATTTTAAATGGAGCATTGAGGGAAAGCCTCACTGAGAAGATGATTTCTGAATAATGTTTTGAAGAAAATGAGTACCATCATAGGGTTTCTTCTTATATCACTGTGGTTCGTTGGTCAGCAAAACACCCTGATTACTTGGACTTTGCTAAGTGTGAGGTCACTAAAGAAATGTTTTAAGAAATGGACAATATTGTATATTCCCCTTTTCAGTTGGTGCATTGTATAGGAAGGATTATAGCCATTGAATTAAATGCTGCTTGTTTACTAATGAACTAAAATATGCAATAAGTATAATCTCTTGCGTCTCCTTTTTATAGTTTTTCTGTCGAGTGCTTTTTAACTTAATTTGGACATTTTTACATTTTATTTCAGTAGAACTTTTAAAGACTCAAAGGGTTGCAAAAGAGTTGAAGATATGTCCATTTGGCAGACAATATGATATGTATATGGCGGACAGATTTTACCCATAGTTCTTTATCTGTCAGATAATCTGTTACACAAATGTAATTATGCAAAGAGTAGCATAGCTGAGGATGAATTTGGATTAATAACATCTTATCAAAAATTTAAATATATATAGTGCACAGTTTGAATATATTAAGTACCCATTGCTGAAGTATTAAATATGAGGGAGATATATATTTCTAAAATAGTGCTCTATACAAAAATTAGCTTTAAAATCTATTTAGTTTGTTTGGAATGTATTTTCTTTCTGTAATTCTACAGTGAAACAATTTGTACTTATGAATAGGAAATTCCAAAAGACTAATAAACAACTGAAACTATGTTAGTAGGGCTACTTTGAATAAGTAGCAATGATAAGATATAGAAATTATTGTAATAGTGTTTTGTTTACCCTATATGTGTAAGCTCATTCTGTCTTTTCTATTTTTAGCAATTCCTTAGAGCGTGAAATGTAATTTTTTTCCACGTATTTAAATTTCCATCATTATAGTCGATGGTCTGTGTACCTGTTTTGGATAAGTGGCTGATGTCTAAAGTTGATAGTCTGTCAACTTGATAGTCTGTCAACTTAATTGTCTGTTGAAACGGAATAGCTACATCAGAGAAAGAATTGAATTATAGAAAAAAAATTTTATTTAAAAAATGTTAATAACAATTTTTAAAATTTAATAGTAAAATCTTAAAAGAGCAACATTGCAACAGTGGGGAAAACAGTCATTTCAACTATTGGCACTAGGGTAATTGGGTATCCACATTTAGAAAAATGAACCTCAATCCCTATCTCATACTACACACAAAAATTAATTCAAGAGGGACCATATTTTTCATTGTAAAAGCTAAAACTATGAAGTTTTATAAGGAAGTTTTTAGAGGAAGTCATAAGAGAATAGTTTGATAATTCTAGGGGTAGGCAAAAGTTTCTTAGGACACAAACAGTTTTAACCAGAAAGTTTATTTTAATGCTGTTGGGGCTGGCCAAAAAGTTTGTTCGGGTTTTCTGTAAGATGTTAATGGAAAAACCGAAACAAATTTTTGGCCAGCCCAAATAAAATTTCAAAGAAATTAAAAGTTTCTGCTCATCAGAAAACCTGTGAAGAAAATAAACATGTCATAGTTTGATAAAATATTTGCAAAATGTGAGACAATGGACTAATGTTCAAGGTAAATGAAGAACGACTAAAAAAAACAAAACAAAGGATGGGCAAGAAATATAGATACTTCACAGTTAACAAAAAAGCACATGGAAAGTGCTTAATCTCTAGCAATTTTAATATGATAGTCCTTATTACAGTTTGCACTGAGTTCATTGAGGTTCTTAGATCACTAGGTTTTTATCTCAGGTCAAGTTAAAGACTGACTAAGTTTTCCATCCTGAGGAAAGAAGTAGAAACACAGTTGCGATGCACTGTTGGATTTTACAATAATTTTTTTGATAGCTTTTTCTGCAGAAGAAAGTGTTGAAAGAAAAGAGTGTTAGATCTTTAAAAGTTTGGATGGTTACATAAAATATTAATAGTACTACCTGGGTCAGCCACAAAAGGCTTTTCAATTATATGATCAGACATATGCAGTAAATTTGATAATAGTTTTCTTTGCCTTTTAAAGTATTGATCCTGCTTGAGAATATTAAAGTTCTTGGCAGAAGTAGTAGATTTCAGTTTTAGCATTTTAATGGAAGACCACTCTCTGGTCTTGTCACTTTACTTGAGAATTTGGAAGTATGGTGTTTGTACTTACTTAACTGGCTTGCAGAACAATAAAAATTTTTTTGTCTGTTATTTAAAAAAAGTTGAATTTGTCCCACAACTCATTGATACCCTGTTCGTTTTTTTCTAGTTCTTTTTCCCCCCCCTCTGTTTCATTTTGGATAGTTTTTATTGCTATGTCTTGAAGTTCACTACTTTTTTTTTCTTTTTTTTTTCAGTGTCTAATATGGTATTTAACTCATCCAGTGTATTTTTTATCTCTAGAGGTTCAATTTGGGTCATTTTTATTTTCTCCATGTCTCTCCTTAACATGTTTATTCTGTACTTTCTTGAACATACAGAATATATTTATAACAGTTAACTCAGTGTCTGTGTCTACTAATGTCATCTTCTGTATCACTTTGGAACTTGTGCCTGTTGATTGATTTTTCTTCTCATTGTGGTTCATATTTTCTTGCTTGTTTGCATTCCTGAAAATCTTGGACTAGAAGCCAGACACTGAAATTTGCCTTGTTGGGTACTGGATATTTTTGTATTTCTTTAAATATTTCTGAGCTTTGTTCTGGTATGTGGCTAAGTTACTTGGAAACCTAGGAAACAGTTTTGACTCTTTGAGGCTTGCTTTTAAAATGAGAGCAGCTTTTAATTTAGTGTTAATTTTTACCCGTTACTGAGGAAATACTCTTCTGAGTATTCCACCAATGCCCCGTGTGTTGCAAAGTTTTCTCACTTTGGCTGGTGGGAACAGGAACTATCCCTACCCCTCTTTGAGTCCTAAGGATTTTTGTGCCTGTTCCTTTCTGGTGATTCTTCCCCCAACATTGCGTGATTTCCTCAAATGCATCTATTGATCAGGACTCAGCTGAAGATGTAAAGGAACTCTGCCAATCTCTAGAGCTCACTCTCTTTACAGCTCTCCTTTCTGATACTCTTCTATGATTTCTAGTTGCCTCACCGGGTTCTCACAACTCAGGGAGACAACTGGGCTCAGTTTAAGGTTTTGTTTTTTGGGGGTTTTTTTGGGGTTTTTGCCCCCCAGAGCTGTGGCTTGAACGCTTCAGTCAGTAAGCTGGAGCAGAATTCACCTCATAATTTTTTTTTTCCCTCAGGAATCACTGTCCTGTGCTCCCTGTTCAGTATCTGAAAACTGTTGTTTCATGTATTTTGTTCAGTTTTTTAGTTCTGTAAAATTAAAAAGTGCATCTGCTCTCTATTAACTTCACCTTGGCTGGAAGTGAAAAGCCCCAGCTTCTAAGTTTTAGTCTTTTACTGGGGACTTTTTCTACCCCACCAAAAGTCTGTTCAGAGACAGCCTTCCATTCATATATTATTTTAAAAGATGTGTCACTTAACATCACTTGTCATTAGGGAAATGCTAATTAAAAAACCACGAGATACCAGAATGTATCCACTGAAATGATTAAAATTTAAAACTCTGACACCACTAAATGGTCACAAGAATATGAAGCAACTGGAACTTTCATATTGATACTTTGTGGTGCAGCCACATTGGAAATGATACAACCACTTTATAAAAAGTTCTGGCAGCGTTTTATAAAACTAAAAACACAGCTACCCAGCAGCCCAGCAATTCTACACTTAAGTGTTTACCCAAGAGAAATAAAAACACACTCACAAAAAAACTTGATAAGAAAATTCATAGCAGCTTTAATCATAATAGCCCCAACTAGAAACAGCCCAGGTATCCATCAATAGTAGAATAGATAAACACATTGGTATATTTGTACAATGCAATACTACTCAGCAGAGTAATGAGTAGTAATACATGCAAAGTGATTTCCTTACAAAGACTACTGTATGGAAAGGGGAAAAAAGCTAACTTGTCAGTGGAGAAACCAGATAAACATCACCTTAGCCTAGTGATCAAGGTTAGCATCAACAATAAGTTAGTAGTATGTATCCTTAATGTGATGAGAATGGCATGTATACCTCTTGGCATTTCTTCCTAAAATCCCTAACATTAGTCTAATCATGAGAAGACCATCACAAAAATCCCAAATGAGGATTCTTCTGCAAAATACCTAACCATTATGTCTCAGAACTTTCAAGAATATCAAAACCAAGGAAATTTTGAGAAACTGTTAGAGCCAAGAGAAGACTAAAGAGACATAACGAATAAATGAAATGTGGTATCCTAGTTGGTATCCTGGAAAAGAAAAAGGACGTTAGGTAAAAACTAAGAAAATCTGAACAAAGTCTAGACTTTAGGTAATAACACTGTATGGTATTGATTCATTAATTGTGAGAAATGTACCATACTAATGTAAGTTGTTAATAATAGGAGCAACTGGTTATAAGGTATGTAGAGCTCTCTGTACTATCTTTGAAATGTTTCTGTAAATCTAAAATTGCTCTAAAATTTAAATGTTTTAAAATACGTAAATATTAGACTCCAGTAATGCCAAGTGGGTAAGCACAGAGCTCGTAGTTGGGTTTCTGAATGTAATGGACGATGTAATCTGTTTTTCATGAAGCTAAGTTGATACAATTTAAAGGACTATTATTTATCTTAAGATTGTTTCTAGAGTTTGAGATGTTAAAATATCTTTTGCTTTGAAATGATACTGATAGCAGATTTGGTCTACTATTATACTACCACAATAAAAAGTTTATTAGTCCCTGAAGTAAGAGTCTGAGAGCCATAGACTTTACCAGTTCGGTTCCTGAAAACTCTTACAGAAGTTTGCTCCTCCTCCTGAGTAGAGCAGCCAAAATACTATTGCTTTACGGTGTTTATCTTACATCTACCCCTGCATATTTTTAAGAGTCTATATAGGTTTCTGATACTTTCTGGTGCTCTTGAGCAAAGGAAATAAAAGCAGAAGAACCAAATAAAAGCAAAGAGTTCCTGCAACCTCATCTGGCATCCAGCGGTGAAAGGAAATGCCAGGATCTTCCAAAGTTCAGAATCCAAGAAAAGAGCTCTTATCAACTCATCAGTGAGGTAGGAAATGAAGGCCCTAGAGAGTGTGGCATCTCGGGGCAATGGATTCAGAAGGTGAGTGGTAGAAAACTCTCCATAATGAAACCCCAAAAATGTTAATCATGGGTTTTTAGTCTGGGTTTTAGGAGTGAGCTGGGGTTTTTTCCTTCTTAGATTACAAGAGTTGGAAGTTCCACTGACTAATATTTTGAGGTTATCTGAAAATAATTTAAACCTCCATCAACTACTACAACTGCTATTACCTTGTGTGGCAATAGCAAATTAAAAAAGCAAGGAAAGATTTCAGGTGTTCTCATTGATAGTCATACCTCTATAAACTAAGTGTATGCTTTAGTGATGTGTATCCTTCAGTCAGATGTGCATTAGTTTACCCAGCAAACATTTAGTGGTTACTGTTTGCCACTGTAATGTGTGATGTGCAGGTAAATGTGAACAAGACACTCTTTGCCTTGAAGTGGCTCCTAATCTAGTTGAGAGACATGATTGCCATATAGGATGGTAAGTGCTTTGTTAAGGATTAATGTAAGTTTGGTTTTTAGGGAAAACTTCATGAAGGACAAAAGCTGCTTTGAAAGTTGGAGTTTGTGTGGCTAAATTGCTAAATATTAAGAAAATCAAGATGTTAAGAATTTTCAATACTCTTAATGTTAAGAGCAATCAAGGCAGAAGCCTCAAACTTAGCAGTTGGCATAATATTGAAAGGAAAAGATATATTCTAGAATCACAGATGGGGATAACAATATGAAATACTGTTTAAACTATTTTAGAAGTCTGGGAATATGAATTATCAATTTGCTTTGAGCAGAAATGCTTATAAATGAAGAGGAAAGAGGAGATGGTCTATCTCAGAATCCCTCTCCTAAAACTCCTTTTTTCCCCTAATTTATCAATTTTATTTATTTTATTTTTAAATTGAGGTAACATTGGCTTATAACATTATGTAAGTTTCATTTATACAACATTTTATTTCAACTTCTGTATATACTACAGCATGCTCATCACTGAAAGTTTAGTTTCCATCTGCCACCATACAGTGGACCCCGTTTAACCATTTCACTCTCCCCTGACACCCTTTCCCTGCTGGTAATCACTACTCTGTTCTCTGTATCTGTGTTTATTTTTGGTTTTTTTGGTTTGTTTATTTTTTATTATTAGTCCACATATGAGTGAATTAATACAGTGTTTGTCTTACTCTGTCTGACTTGTTTTACTTAGCACAATACCCTCAAGTTTCAGGCATGTTGTCACGAATGGCAAGATTTCATCTTTTCTTATGGTTGAGTAGTACCCCATATTTATATACCACATCTTCTTTATTCACCCATCAGTGGGCACTTAGGCTTGTCCATATCTTGGCTGTTGTTAATAACACTGTGATGATCATAGGGGTGTATATATCTTTCAAATTAGTGTTTTTGTATTCTTTGGTTAAAAACCCAGAAGTGGAATAGCTGTATTATACGGTAGTTATATTCTTAATTTCTTGAGGAATCTCCATACTGTTTTCCATAGTAGCTGCACCAATTTGCATTCCCACCAACAGTGTATGTTGGTTTCCTCTTCTCCACATCCTCTCCAACACTTGTTATTTCTTGCCTTTTTGATAATAGTCATTCTAACTGGTGTGAGGTGGTATATCTCCTTGTGGTTTTGATTTTCATTTCTCTGATGATGATGAACATCTTTTCATGTATGTGTTTGGCCATTTGTATGTCTTCTCTGGAAAAATGTCTCTTCAGATCCTCTGGCCATTTTTTAATTGGGTTGTTTGTTTCTTGTTGTTGAGTTGTATCAGTTCTGTATATATTTTGGATATTAAGCTCTTATCAGATACATGATTTGCAAATATCTTGTCATTCAGTAGGTTGTTTTTCACTTTGTTCATGGTTTCCTTTGCTGTGCCGAACCTTTTTAATTTGATGTAGTCCCATATGTTTATTTTTGCTTTTGTTTCCCTTGTCTGAGGAGACATATCCAAATAGATATTGCTGAGACTGATATCAAAGAGCGTACTGCCTACGTTTTAGTCTAGTATTTTTATGGTTTCAGGTCTTAGACCATTTTGAGTTAATTTTAGTGTGTTGTGTAAGATAGTGGTTTAGTTTCATTCTTTTTTATGTGGCTGTCCAGTTTTTCCATTACCATTTATTGAAGAGACTCTCCTTTCTCCATTGTATCTTCTTTGCTCCTTTGCCCTAAATTAATGGACTGTATATATGTGGGTTTATTTCTGGGCTCTCGATTTTGTTCCATTGATCTGTGTGTCCATCTTTCTGCCAATACCATGCTGTTTTGTTGAAATCAAGGAGTATGATACCTCCAGCTTTGTTCTTTTTTTTTTTTTCTCAGAAAAGGGGTCTTTCAGGGACTTCCCTAGTGGTCCCAGTGGTTAAGACTCCACACTTCCACTGCAGGGGGCGCAGGTTCCATCCCAGGTCGGGGAAGTAAGATTCCCCCGCATGCTGTGCCATGTAGCCAAAAAGAAAAAAAAAAAAAAAAAGGGAAAGAAAAGGAGTCCTGTGGTTCCATATAAATTTTAGGATTTTTGGTTCTATTTCCATGAGAAAAGTCAATAAATCTCTTTATCTTTGTAGTTGCTAATGAGAAAGCAGAAAACACTAAATGTATAGGGCACACATTTGTCCAGAGACAAAGATAATGGAGCCTAGGTTTGGGATTCAGATTAGGGACAGTAGGGAAAGGGATGACTTCTGTCCTGCAGAGGAGAGAGGAGCAATCTAACAGCAGAGTGTCTTTCTACATTCATTGCCAAGGCAAAGGTCATGTGATGGTCTGAAATGAAGACAATTATTTTCTAATAGACAAAATGCAAGTTGTAGCAGCTTGTTTTCCTGTATTTCTTCCAAAGTTAACATTCTCTGCAAAATATGCAGTTGTTTAAGATGGTTGGCTCAAACTCAGACTTCCCCTTGTTACACTGTTCCTGAGGTTGGATGGTGTTGGAGTGTCTGGGACATCCATTAAAGGGGGAGCTGAATTACAGATACGTGTCCTTCAGGTTTAGTGGGGTATGTTTATGTGGCTTTCTGTCACTTCCATATATAATTATTGCTGGCCATCAAAGTATAGGGCTGACTTCTAGAATATGCCTAACTCCCACTATGCTGACTCATCCAGCATCATGTCATGAGATGGGCCAGAGGTATGTCACCTAATAAAAATATTATGTGATTTTTCTGGATTTTTTGACATTTATTTTATTTTCAAGGTTGTAATAATTGTGATTTGATGTGATTTTTCATTCCCAGTAACTTCACTTTTTAACCTAATTTTTTATACATAATTATGTATTTTTCTTAAAGTCCCCCAAATTGTTTATGCTTCAGGATCCACAAAACCTGAATCTACCCATGTTAAATTCATCTATGGGACTTCAGCTCATTCACTCTTCTGTTCTAGTAGTCAATCAATCAAACAACAATAATTTGTCTCTCTGCCTGTTAAAGCACAGAAGTACAAGAAGGTAACATTTTTATTTCACATTTACACATACAAATTTTTAAAAAGTAACTGCCTGGTTGAAGTAGTGTTTTCACCTACTTGAGTTTCAGTTATGTATAGCCAATTATTCCAAAATGCTGCCTGACTGCCATATAGTTCCTTCTTTGTTTAATACTGAGAGAGGATGAGAGGTGCAGGAATGGTTCTAGAGATGAGGGCACTTTGTCACCAAGGAGATTAATAGGTCAGAAGGAGGAGACTGAGTACTTAGAAAGCCAAGCCAAGCCATATCCCTAGTTATCGTCAGCGTGGTAGTTATAAATGGAAGCTGTGGACAAAGGAACCTTCCTCACTGGGCAGCTTTTAAAACTAGCTTCCCGGGACCCTAGAAGTTAGACTGGTTTTTAGGAAGCAGCCTCCAGAGACCACGTGGCATGAGGATAACCACTAAAATAATAATTCTGGTAAGCCTCTTGAGAGGTTTGGCAGCTTTCCTAGACTTGATTTTTCTCAGATGAGTGGCAGAATGGTTAAAATATTTGGCATGTGGAGGAAGCTCATTGGATGGGTGAAGGCTGAATGTAAGACTTTAGATTTAGTTGGGTGAGTTTTGAGGCCTATTTTGTAGGTAAGAATATGTAGGTGAAAGGACCTAGGGAAGGAAAGACACATTGATTCCAGTTCCAGCTATACCGCTTCATATGGCCCAGTTTCCTCTTCTGTATTATGAAGATAACAATACCTTCCATGCAGGGTTGTCACGAAAATAAAGTTGAAATAATCAGTGACTGACACATGATCTGAGGTACATGAATGACCTTGAGAAGGGAGAGTGCTCAGCAAACTCCTTAAAATTTCATGCAAATGTTTCTGTGTGTGAACATTTTGAGGAGAAAGTAGTTCATAACTTTTGTCAAATTCTCATTTGACAGAAGGAGCTCATTTCTGTTTGAGAATGAGTTGCAAAGGGAAAAGTCTGAAATTCTCTAGAATAGTCATCAAAAAGAAAAGAGCTGGGACAGAAGAGAGTGAGGCTTATAGTGGAGAAAATAATCAAATTGACATTGATTAAAGTAATTCTATATTTGTACTGAGTACTCAGCACTATTCTTAGTTTGTAAATATATTTGGTTCTATGATGAAAAGAGTATAAAATATTTTCTTCTTTTTCATGCCATGATAACATGGCTGATATATTTTCAATGCAAGTAATTTAAAAGAGCATTAGAGTGGGAGTTTAAAAATTAAGGACATAGTCCTGGCCCTACAACTGATAAATGATATGAATTTGAGAAAGTCATTTGCCTCAGTTTCCCCAAGTATAAAATAGTATAGATAAACCACTCCCTAACAATAATGCTTAAAATTTGACTAATAAGTGAAAATATGTTGAATTCCTTTGAGGGCAGGAGCTATTTAAAATCAAGATGTTATAGCATATTTTTCTTTTAAAATTTAATCTACTCTTTACACATTATTATTGTTAAACAATAATCATATCTCAAATTCATTTTAATCATTTATTGAAGAGCTTAAATTATTGGTTTCTACACTTTAAAGTCCTTTGGTATTGATGGTGAACATTGTAAATAATCAGTTTCACTGCATGTCTGGTGATTTTTACACAGCTATATCATACCAGTGATACCTGTTGCCAAAGTCCAAAATTTTCATGCCCCACAGTACACATTTCACCCATCACCCAGCTAATCCTGTACATCATTATATTCTTAGCATAAAGATCACCTTCTTAGGGGGGACCTTCCTTCAGTCTCTACAGTTGAACAGCTTCCTCTCTTGCACTTATAATTACTTGTTGAACTCTTGCTTTCCCTGCCAGACTATAAGCACTAAGTGGCGGGAACTGAGGGTTTTTTTCCTGCTCCTGTATTATTCCTAGGACTTAGCAAATAGCCTGATTTATAACAAACCCTTCAAAAAAGAAAGATTATTATTACTGTTAGTTATTTTGAGACTCTTAAATTTACATCACAGTTTTGAGTACAGAACAAAGGGCATGTTTTGTTTTGTTTTGTTTTTAATTTGCTGAACTATTTCGTAGTAAATTGCTCATAAAATGCCCCCTCACTCACTAATACTTTAGTGTTTCTTTGCCAAAGACATTCTCCTGTATAATAATACAACCATCAAAATCAGGAATTTGATATTGATATGTGACTTCTATCTAAACTTTAGACCACAGTCAGTTTTGCCCCTTGTCCCAATGATGTCCTGTATGTAATCCAGTGCAGAATCATCCACTGAGTTTAGTTGTCATGCCCTTTAGTCTGAAATAGCTCCTTAATCTTTTCTGAGCTTTCATGGCCTTAACCATTTTGAAGATCATTTGCCAGTTAGGTTATATAAGGACCTTCAGTTTGGATTTGTCTGATGTTTCCTTATGAGTAAATTCAGGTTATTCAACTTTGGCAGGATTATGAGAAAAGTGGAGCCTTGCCTATCAGCTGACACATAGTTCCTGATGACTTTCTCTGTAATCCCTTAAGGTGATATCTGCCACTGTAAAGATGTTTTTATCCTTTTGTAATTAATAAGTATTTTGTGGAGAGGTACCTTGAAACATTGTAAATATCCTGGTCCTCACCAAACGTATAATTCGTTAATTATTTAAATCATATGGACTCATGTTTATTAAGTGAGCCACTCATTATCTGTTACTTTTTTTTTTTTTTTTGCGGTGCACGGGCCTCTCACTGTTGTGGCCTCTCCCGTTGTGGAGCACAGGCTCCGGATGCGCAGGCTCAGCGGCCATGGCTCACGGGCCCAGCCGCTCCATGGCATATGGGATCTTCCCGGACCGGGGCACAAACCCGCGTCCCCTGCATCGGCAGGCGGACTCTCAACCACTGCGCCACCAAGGAAGCCCTCTGTTACATATTTTGATACTCATTGTTCCAGATGTTGCCAGTGAAAGTTTCTTCAAGCTGGCTTCTCTGACCTTTGACACGTCCCCATCATTCTTTGAGCTCCCTTACACTCTGGCGCAGCAAGATATACCAGACTCATGCTTTCCCTACTCTGGTATCAATCATTTCTCTAAGAAATCCTGGTTTATTTTGGTGGGGAATGGTATTTAGAAACCATGAGATGAGCATTTAGTTGTGTTTATTGCTTTTGGATTGTCGTCGTTCCCAAGCCCTCTCAGTGGACAATGGATAGAGCTATGGAATATAGGAGTATGAGTGCGTGCACACACACAGACACGAAAACGTACATATACACAAATGCAATTATATTTATTTTCATTTATTTTTGATATATACTGACAATGGCAGAGCCCCCTCTTCCCAGCATGGATGTCTGTCTTGCTCAGCCCACCTAATGCTTCGCATTCGAGAAGAGGAGGGGATCAAAGATTACTTTTTAAATGTCTGAATAAAAACTAACTTAAGATGTTATTAACTTTTTTCTCACATTTCTCCAATCTCTTGATGCATTTTATCTTTTTCGAGACTAATCTGCATTTCTCTGGGTATGTGATAGAGTTCTGCTTCATTGGAAGAAGAATATAAGAGTCCATGCTTGATTTCTTTTATCCTAAGTTTTTGCATTTGTTTAGCTCAGTACCTTTGGCAGGAAATGCTTTACTGTAGGATTGTCCACACACTGCAAGATATTTGGTATCCCTGACTCCCCACTCACTATTGCCACTGAAGGTCCCCTGCTAAAAAGAAAAACTTGGGATAACTGAAGAGCAAAAAACAAAGAACTCCTATACGTTTCTAGCTGCCTCCTAGGAAGGCACCCTACCCGTAGTTGAGAACCCCTGGAGCTCTTTGCAACTTGTATAGTAGCTGTTTCCCACTACATTCTTAGGTTCACACTAATTCACATGAAAACTCACTTATACATGGAACAGTTTTACTACATCAGTCTGTTCTACTCAAGTGTGTTAGCCTTGTCAAATCAATGTTATTTTTTGATCCAAAAAAATTACATGCTTTTGGGTTGGTAAATGTTGGCTGTTGATTTTTTGGGGGGTTCGGAGGCCCAAATCCAAACGCTGCTTTGAAAAGGTTTTCTTCTGTTGTTGAAATGTCTCTTAAATTAATTGAAATATGTCAAGTCATAAATACAAAGCTGTCTGAAGCAACTGGGTTATTAGTTTAAATTAAGGCCCCAATACTGTATATATAATATGTGTTATTGGCTTGTTAGCTATATATTTTCATAGCAGTGGTAGATTACTTGGGTTTGGGCAAATCAACTTCTAGTTAAGAGCCAGAGCTATACTCAGCAGGCTTGTAAATAGAGAAGGTTTGAGGGCCCTCTTTCCTTGGTGGCCCAAGCCTGTCATACCTGCTGATGTGCTGAAGGCAGTACTCTTTCCCTGATTAGACAAGGAAGGGTCATGTTCTCTCAGGCTCCACAGGCTGTGGAACAAGTTCATCCCCCTTTCTTACCAGTGGTGTGAACACCAGCTGACCTGCAGTGGGAAGAAGCCAGACCCTTCAGCTAGAGATCTGTTTCTTTCCCAGTGTGTCTTAGTTTGGGCTGCTATAACAGAATGCCATAGACTGGGTGGCCATATATAAACAACAGAAATTTATTTCTCATGGTTCTGGAGGCTGGTAGTCTGAGATCAGAATGCCCACATTGTGTTGCAAACAGCTGTCTTTGAGTTGTGTCCTAGCGCACACTTGGGAGGAAAGGGACAAGAGAGATCTCTGGGATCTTTTTTATAAGGGCACTAATCCCATTCATGAGGGTTCCACTCTCAGGACCTAATCGCCACCTCCCGAAAGCCCCACCTCCTATCACATTGGGAGTTAGGATTTCTACATAAAATTGGGGAAGGACATAGTCCATTGCACACCAGGACTCAAAAGAATAAAAGCTTGCTTGTGTTTTGCCCTTATGAATTTGAGCTCTTGTTTAGATGAGAAAAAATCTGCTCCTAGTTCCACCAACTATATAAATAAAGGAAGGAAAAATAAGGTTCAACAAATGTTATGTTTGGAAAAAAAAAAAAAGGTCATCTTAGACTTGAGAGTAAGCTCTGTATAAAAACTTGGTATGATTTAAAAAATTAGTTGGGTACATCTGCTCTGTTTTGGGTAGAACCCGTGGCAGAGATATTTACTGCTTCTCAAATATGTAAGTGCTCTCCCATACTTCCCAGCTCTCTCTGGCAGTTAGGCAGGGCCATGTGACTAGTTCTGCCAACTAGGGTGAGCTAGAGTAGTGAGCAGAAGTGATGTGTCACTGCAACCTCATATTTGTAAGGATATGTTCATTTTAATGCATGCTTTCAAGTGAACTAAATTTGAGTTGTGCTGAAACTGGACATAGAATGTTTCTAAGATAATTTCTAGCTGTCCCAGGAAATGGAAGACATTACACTAGTCTGGTGCAACACCTTCACTTAGAAAGTAATGTGTGGATTTACTTGGTTTGGTAGTGAACAAGTTTGAACCAGGGCTGATATAATCCATTATCTAGAAGGACGTAATCTGAATGGGATCAATTCAATAATTTAAAGACAAAAGCAAACTAGAAAATTGCGTCAACGTGAGTTTTAGTGTTCTTCAGTTGGTGGTTTAAGCCATAGGAAATTTATTTTAACTCAAAAAGAAACTCATACACTATAAAGTGCGTAATCCATTTCCTTTGTCATCCCACCTCTTACTTTCCCTGACAAATGGAGCATGTTATTTCAAGGGCATTCCCCAAAACTTGCATCAACAGTCTTCTTTGTACCTGTGAATTGCCTCTTTCTGTTCATTTAGGATCCTGGACAGATATAATTCTCTCTCTGTCTCTCTTTCTCCCCCCTTAGGGATCTTACCTAAAATTGAATATTTCTTAATCTGAGAACTTCTTAGAATTTTGATTACTTGGTGCTGTTGAAAAATGGAGATTTTTTACATTGTGTCCTTATGACCATTTTTTTTTTTTCTTTTGGCACTTGGTGAACAACGAAAACAAGGAGAAAAAACATAGAACAATTTCACACCTAAAATTGAAGGAGTTGATTACTGTCATTTTGATGATGTGCCTTTCATAAGCTTGCAATGGTTAAGAAAGACTTTATGGTTTGGAGCATGAGCACTTTAAAGTGATTCAAAATTATTGAAGAGCTACAAATTTTATAAAGTGCTTCAATTTGTTGCTGACTGCAGCTGCGGTGGAACAATTCGGCAGAGCTTTTAGTACTATGCACAGCCTCCAAATGCTCTCATAATCTTCCCAGGTGTAGCTCCTTTACACTTGGGGGCTCTGAGTGTTCCCCCCAGAGATACTGCATTGCTAACAGTAGCAGAGCCTCTGTTCTGGAGACTTGCATGCCACAAAAGAAGAGCTCACACATGGGTGTCATTTTGGCAGTGCTGCAAACTCCAGAGCAGCCTTCTGTTGTTTTATGGCTTTGCCAGAATTATAAACTGTTGGTCTAAAAATCTACTGGAATACTAGTGTCTGAATGGGTGTAGGTATATGTGGAGTGGAAAATAAGTGAGATAAGAGTGGGCAAGGTGGCTGAGACACTGAAAGATGAGAAGATGACCCTTTTAGTCCCTTTGAGACGCATGGAGACTAATGTTTAAATAGTTGGTACTTTTGAGAGAGTAACTTTGTAATAGCAGGTTTTAATGATACTTTTCTGCTTTGCCATTAGCTTACACTATTTTGCTGGACTTTGATTTACATGCTTAGAGCAACAGTAAGCCCTGCTTATGTAAAGTAGGAAAAATAGGCATAATCTTTGAAATTTAAAATGACCAGGTGCTTTAGATGTTGACTTGTAATGTGGGGTTCCGCTAAAGCACGTGTATAATTCTGCCTTTTAAAATGGATTTACACAGCTGAGATGTCCTGAAAAGTACATGACTTCTCCATGTGATGGCTGTAAATGGGACAACATTTAATTTCTTTAGAGCTAGAGTTGTATTGATAGAACTCAGCTAGTTCATTAAGGAGAAGGTAATCTTAAATCGGGACAAAACTAAATGCAGAGAAGTCAGTTCCAAGGCATAACCAGTTCAGCAGTGGGATGGGGGGAGGGTGGCCTTTAGTAGCTCTCTAGTATGTGAGTAGTCGGTAACATTAAGAGTGCTTGAAAAATCTTGGTTACCTCACATAGGTGATTCTTGCCAGAGCTGAGGTGAGAGTCCACATTTTCAAGACTTATCTCACCAGTATGCTTTTTACCACCACACTGTTGATCATTCATTTTATTTAAAAGCATAATGTACCCCTTTTAGGAGAGGACTTAACATGTTAGAATATAGCTTTTTTGAGATGTGCTTTCTCTTATCAGAAAATCAAAATTGATGGTGACTCCCAACTCTGCTCCAGATGGGCCCCAGATAATAAATACCGTTGCAAGTGTGCGCACCCACCCAGCTGAACGTCATAGTCTGTTGTGGGCAGTGCTTGGTTGAGGAATTTCAGCCAGATTCATTTAGTTCTGCCTGATCCACTCTGTTTTATATGATTAACGTGCAAGCACCTGGATATTTGTAAACAAATATTAAAATATCCAGGCATTCTGTTTTCATTAAGAAAATTTAAGAGCTACAAATTGAAACTGCCAAAACTTAGTAAAATAATCAGGAATGAGAGATTTTGTCCTTCTTTCAAAAGCAGACAAAAAACTATAAGGGACATTTGCATATTGAATTAGTAGTATATTTTAATTCAGCCCCAAAGCCAAGCAGATGTGATATGAAGCTCTTTAACCTTGCCTCAAGAATGTGGTTTTATATACCAAGATGATTATGTCTAAATGTTGATTCAGTAACTTTGATCTAAGAAAGAAAATCTGATCTGTATTCAGTGCTTCTTTATGAAACTATTACTTTTGAATTCTGTAAGTCAGGCTTTTGTTTTTTAAGTTAAATATATTGAATGACTACAAACATTTTATAAGCTAGATATTATTTTGACTTAAACCCTTTATTCCATGTAAAGCTCTTCCCTTCTTATTTCTACCTATCAAAATCCTATCCCTCATTTTCTGCTTGATATTGCAATCATCCTGGCTTAAAGCAATCTTTCCCTTCTTTGAATGCCTATTATTGCACTTGCTCAGGTGACCCCTATAACATATATCACACACTGCAGACTCTTATTCCTAATACATCGTAATACATCTAATTTCCCAAAACGGATTGTCAGTTTTAGGATCTCATCTGGACACATAGTTCATTCAGCGTTTACTTGATGCATGTTTATCAGTTGACCACAATGTGCAAGAGCTATGCTAGGCACTGGAGATGCACAAGTGAAAAATAGATGTGACCACAATCCCTGTGGAGCTGATCTGTAAAGTGAATAAGTGAATGAGGGTCAAAGAATGTGTGTCATTTGTAGTATCAAGTAAACTGCTGTGACCATTGTCATGGTACTGGAGTTACTTTTGAGGAAGGATCCAGTATTCTCTGTTTGTTGATAAGCAAACTTACATCTGTCTAGTAATGGAATGCCAACTGTTGGTGTGTATGCTTTTGCTACAAGTAGGATTTTCTAGTTTCTTTAAGTAGCTTTTGAAATATGTGTGGTATAACTAAATTTCAATAAATCCAACATTGTCTTTTCTAGGCTCTTAACACTAACATAGGACCCCCTAGAAATAAACACTTCATATCCATTTTATATTATGAAGCATAAATTTGAAAAAGAAAGAGTTATGTTTGGTCATTTAAATCATCAGAGATTGTGTCTTAGAACTAACTTTCTTTCCAATTTATACTGTAAATTAAACTCGGGTTCATGATTAAATAGAAACTGCCAATAAAAAGCAATAAATCAGGTGTAGTATGAAATAAGTATAAGCAATATAAAAAAGCTTTTAAATTTTTAAACATAAGCTTCTGACTCAGTATGGCAGTTTGACCCTCCTAAAACATTAATAAATTATAGAAAATCATCTTTAAAAGTATAAACTAAAGGACATAAGAGTCTAATAGCAAAAGAGAGATTTTGAAACGTTCTAGAATCTGAAAAACAGATGCAGGAGTGGCAACTGATGTACCAGGAAAGAAGCATCCACTAGCTAGAATATATGCTGAAGTGAATCAGGCAAAAACGGGGCCAGTCTGCCCTGTGGAACCCTGGAAGGCTCAGAACTCAGAAACTGCAGGTGTGAGGGGGGATGGAGGTGAGATGTGTGACTAAAAACAGGCATTTAATTGATTATATATACCATCAAAGCCCCCACCCCAGTGTATAGAGTACAGGAAATTATACCTTTCTCATGCAAATACAATGAAGAGCCTCCACAAGAGAAATTGTCAGAGTGCAGGCAGTGACACCCCAGAACAAGGCCTTTGAATTATGGCAAGAGTGTGTTCTTCAATAAAATGGCCAGCTGCCCAATCACATTTCATTTATTGAACTGCTAGTAAAAAGGATTCTACCAGTGTTCAGAGAGCTACCAGTGAGCCATTTTACTATTTCCTAGTAATAAACAGAAACAAGTATCTAATCATTTGAGAAAAGCCAGCAATATAAGTGACAAAGGCCAAGAAAACCAGTCATTAAAAAAAAAGAGAAACAGGCAGGGAGATGGCAACATTCTGAAGGAAACAGATAATTCAGGAAGAACAGCCACAAAAAAACCCTTAAAAATTCTAATTCATACCACGGAAAGATTAGAAAACGTAATGCATCCATAAAAGAATAGGATGCTATGAAAAAGAAATTATAGATCAAGTTAGTGTTCTTGCTATTTAAAAATGTGATTATCAAGGCTTCCCTGGTGGCGCAGTGGTTAAGAATCCACCTGCCAATGCAGGGGACACGGGTTCAAGCCCTGGTCAGGGAAGATTCCACATGCCACAGAGCAACTAAGCCCGTGAGCCACAACTACTGAGCCTGTGCTCCAGAGCCCGGGAGCCACAACTCCTGAAGCCCGGCGCCTAGAGCCCGTGCTCTGCAACAAGAGAAACCACTGCAATGAGAAGCCCGTGCACTGCAACTAGAGAAAGCCCACGCACAGCAACGAAGACCCAACGCAGCCAAAAATAAATACATAAAATAAATAATAATAAAAATTTTTAAAAATTCTAAAAATGTGATTATCAGACTAAAAAAAAATCAATTGGTTGAATAATAAAATTAAGTAAATTTAATTTAAAAGAAAGTAAAACAAGTAGAAAAATAAATGGAAAAAATAATGAAAATGTGAGGGAGAAAGAATTAATCTCAAAAACCAACTCCCAACAAATAGGAATTTCAGAAACAGAAAAAGACAATTAGGGCTTCCCTGGTGGCGCAGCGGTTGAGAGTCCGCCTGCCGATGCAGGGGACACGGGTTTGTGCCCCGGTCCGGGAAGATCCCACATGCCGTGGAGTGGCTGGGCCCGTGAGCCATGGCCGCTGGGCCTGCACGTCCGGAGCCTGTGCTCCGCAATGGGAGAGGCCACAACAATGAGAGGCCCGCGTACCGCAAAAAAAAAAAAAAAAAAGAATGTTCATAAACTTAATTTTATGAATTAAAAAAGCAGAATGTAATGTCATCAATTTTGTTAAGGTAAATACGAAGAATGCTAATTGGGTGGTGAAAGATGGGAGGAGAGCTAAATTGTGAAATCAAAGGATATTGTCTGAGGTTGTATCAAGAAATACAGGTGAAAATGTATTATTTAGAATTTAAAAGGCAAGCAATGTAGAAACTAAAAAATAGTGATGAAACTATATTGGGAAAAGGTGTGGGATAGTAACCTATATTTGCATTTCCCAATGGTAGATGTATAAACATTTAACAATATGGTGGTAATCACTGGCAAAAGAACAACCAGAAAGAGCTTAAAATATTTAAAGTTATTCTTTATGAGGGGCTATAATGGAAGTAGAGAAAGTTAGTGGAGGAGACTGTGGCTTTTCATTTTAAGTCATTCTATACTATTTTTTAAAACCATGCATATGCTTTACTTTGATTAAAAATTTAAAATATTATGGGAATTCCCTGGTGGTCCAGTGGTGAGGACTCGGCACTTTCACTGCCAAGGGCCCGGGTTCAATCCCTGGTCAGGGAACTAAGATCCCACGAGCCCTGCCATATGGCAAAAAAATAAATAAAAAATAAAATAAGTAAGTATTGTATAATTAAATAAATATAATAAAAAAATAAATAAGGCGCAGAGAGAGCTCTTCTTGCAGGAAAATTAATGACCAGATTAAGAAGACTGTCTACTTTCCTTTCAAGCTCCTTCATGCCCTTGCACAAATCTTCCTTATATTTCAGGCCTCTTCCAGATGAGATATTCTTAACACTTCCAAGATAATACTTTTAGTAGGAGGCAGGGAGATTGTTTGCAAATTTATCTCTGACATACAAAGAACATAACTGTTTGGTTTCATGTTAAGTGTAACAGAAGATATTAAGTGTAACATTCTATGAAAATATCAGAATGTTAAAAAACATGGGATATTGTAGAAGTAGCTAGGGGAGCCTAACCTAACTGAATATTGTCATTTCAATTTTCAAAATAGAGCTGCAATTAGGATACAATTCAGTCTTTATGTCTACATAATAATAACTGACATTTATTATATACTCATATCAAGTACTTTGTATCCATTATGTTTATTCATTACAATTCCATGGGCTTAGTATTTTTAATGCCAATTTACAGTTGAAGAAGTGAGGCTCAGAGATAACTGAGCCCAAGGTCTCACAGTCAAAAAATGGGGAGTTAAGGATGTGAATCCAGGGTATTCCCTGGTGGTCCAATGGTTAGGACTCTGAACTTCCACTGCAGGGGGCATGGGTTCAGTCACTGGGGGTAACTAAGATCCCACATGCTGTGGGGAGGATGGGGGGTATAGGATGTGAACCCAGCTCACCTGACTCTCCAGTCCATGCTATGCTGCCTGTCTACCTACCTACCTACCTACCTACCTATCTACCTATTTGCCATTAGCAATATAAGTGTAATCTTTGGATTCTTGGAAGCAAGTACCTGCTATTTTTCTGAGTATTTATTTAGTTCTCTTGTTTGTATATTTCTTTCAACAAATTATATGAGCATCAATTTAACACTGTTTTGTGTTAGGTACCATCTAATGGTTAAGAGCTCTGTCTCTGTAATCAAACTGCCTCTATTTGAATCTTGGCTCCAGCATAGACCAGTCGTCAGCATCATACGATGCTGAGCAGTAAGTTCCCCGCTCTGGGCTTCAATTTCCTCACCTGTAAAATGGTCATAATAGTCCATATCTCAGAGGTTTTCCTGGGAGATGGAATGAGATAATCCACACAAAGCGCTAAGAACAGTGCCTGACACTATAACCTCCTGATCTTCCCAAGGAAGTTTAGATTTTACTTACCCCATTTCCATCAGTTGGGAGACTTAAAAAGAATTTTATGATAATGAAGAGCTTAACAATTTTATTTCAGATTTATGATACGTATTTAGTATCTTGTTGTGTTTGTTTTGTATTTTTCATGTAAGAGCACTTATAATAAAGGACCCATTATAGGAATCACTAAAAAACTGCCACTTCTCCTATGGTTCCAAGTAGTCAAATAGACATTAGGTATCCTGTATTTTTTTTTTTTTTTTGGCTGCGTTGGGTCTCTGTTGCTGCACACGGGCTTTCTCTAGTTGCAGCCAGCGGGGGCTACTCTCTGTTGTGGTGCGTGGGCTTCTCATTGCGGTGGCTTCTCTTGTTGCAGAGCATGGGCTCTGGGCTTGCTGGCTTCAGTAGTTGTGGCACATGGGCTCAGTAGTTGTGGCACATGGGCTTAGTTGCTCTGCAGCATGAGGGATTTTCCCTGACCAGGGCTGAAACCCATGTCCCCTGCAATGGCAGGCAGATTCTTAACCACTGCGCCACCAGGGAAGTCCGTAGCCTGCATATTCATTCATTCATTTACTGATTCACTTATTCTCTGAGCCTTGTGCCAGGTATGCTGATGGAAATAAGGTGAAGACATACCAGCGTTCTACCTCTGTCAACAAAAGGGCAAGCAAAATATGGTGCCCAATTGGTATTTAATCTTCTGTCTTGTGTGAATATGGCTGTGGTAGGAATTAAGATAATGATGTCTGGAATTCTGAATGTGCCTCTGTTAAGTCACTTGTAATCTGTTAACATTTAGCAATTAAATGGTTGTGAACTAGTGCAGCAGAATGGTGCCAAAAATCCTGTCAATGAATAGGAGGATCTTAAGCAGCTTATTGAAATTTAAAAAAAAAAAAAAAAAAAAAGGTAAAGTTTCAAAAATGGTATTCAGCTTTTATTCTGTGATGAGGAGAAAAATGCCCGTGCTTTAATTGCAAACATGATTTCCTGAAGCATTCCAAGTTTTCCTTGGAGACTTTCAGGGCCAGAGATTGACTATCCCTGTGCCTGCTTGGAAAGAAAAGGGCTTGATAAAAGTGCTATGTCTGCTGGCACAGTTTAATCACTTAATACCTTGTTCCAATTGAAAACATAACCCAACCCCATTCAGATGATGGAGCACCTACACTTGATCTGTCTGTGGCTTGTGCAGTCACTGATATTTCCAAGGGAAGTGTTGTAATGGTTGACATAGAAATTAATTTCATAGACTTGGGGCCAAACTGAAAAAAAAAAAAATTTGTTGGTGTAATTTGCTGCTGATGAGCCCTGAAAATGTTGCTCAGACTAAATAAGCTCATGTCAGTCTGGAAAAATGGTCCTAAATGTGGACTGGATATTGGGAATAGAGGAGGGATGGGGGGAGAGGAGGAAAAGAGCTGAGAAAAAATTCTTTATTGTTGGACAAAAAGAAATTTCAAGGACAGTCTCAGAGACTGTCTGCATAGTTTCTCTGCATAGTTTCTGATTCTCATAATTGCTGAAATAAACTAGCTGTCTTCCAGAGAAAGTTGTAAAATTATCAAAGGTATTAATTCACTAACTTCAATAGCTGGAGGAAAAATTTAAGCTCTTTTTAGGGGCATACAGTTCTTATAGATAACACCATTCCTGACTTCTTCATTTCCACAACTAGATCAGGTGCTATTGTAGAAGTTCACATAACATTTGGTGCCCTTAAATTACTTTAAGAACCAACCCTTTCGTACATGCAAAGGAAGGCATATGCAAGGATTGCTGGGGTGGTTGTTGTGTTTTTGTTCATAAATGCTTCCAGTATAGATCACTTGTTCTTAAACTTTTTAGAATCATGAATCACTTTGGGAATTTAGTGAAAGTTATACCTCATTTACAGAAGTGTAGATATATGCATAAAGATACAAAATTCTTTATGATCCTTCCTGTACATTCATGGACCCTTAGACTGTTAGGGGTGATGGATCAGGTTAAAAGTTCTCTTAGACAATTAAAACATAGAGTGTTACATAGAGTAGCAGTTTAAATATAGACTATTTGTATAAAATAGGAAAATATTTATTTTGATATTAATATTGTCCTATAATTTTATATAACTGCAAAATATATTGAAGTAAAATATTTCATAAACTCTACAGTTTTTGAACTGTAGATTATTTAGTTCAATCTCCCAAAATTAACAAAGCCAAGACCCAGTAAGGACAAAAGACTTCATTAAGTTCACCCAGCTAGTTTATAGCAGAGAAAACGCTATATTATATTTTATGCATATAAGTGTATGTGTGTACTAAACTTTCAAAGTGGTATATGAAAAGAGTAGATTTAAAGGACAAATTTAACTTTTTAAAGGGTACCATTACTTGTCAATAATATCTATTCTGATTTCTACCCTAACATATTAGGGCATTAGGTAGCAAAAGGAAGAATTAAATGAAGAAATGCTTGTAACTATATTTATCAAATCAGAAAACCTCATTAGCATAAATATTCTTAATATCTGTATATTTTAAAATGTCACCTATTTCTAATTCAATTATGTAGAAATAGAGTATATTTATTTTTTCAAAGAAATTTTCATGAAGCTTTAAATTCAAGAAAAAAATTTCATCATTACTTTCCAGAGAAGATTATTTGAAAATAGAAATAATTTCTGAATTATTAAATTGATCAATTTGCTAAAAATCAAATGGTTTCAGTTCATGAAACAGATACCAACAAGCAGAACAAATAGGAAATAAATTAGGTGCTATTATGAAGGATTTTAATATTGCAGTAGTTTCATAGCTGTGTATGAGAACCTTCTGTGAAGAATCGCCCGCGGGTGGAGAGGGGCCCTGGCGTCTGCCTCTGCTTTTGTGGTAGTTGGTCTGTGGCTCACACTCTGACAAACCCAGACATTGATCCTCAGCTTGTCCTGTTGAGGCATCGCTGCCTCCTCTGGAACTTCTATTGTTTTGGAAAACAGTGGCACCTCTAAGACAAGAACCGTCCGCATTTCACTCATGTTCTACCCTTAGAAGTTTTGGAAAGGGAATGTTGTTTTGACCTTAAGCTCCTTCCAGAAGACTGGGTTCTGAAGGGTGTTACTACCACGTGATTAATTCCCACTCTGGAGGCCTTCAGCCCTCTGGAGACAGCTGTTGTAGGCTCGTGAGTGCAGGGGCGACCTCCTGCCACTCTGGGCCCAGAGTTAGGCTCAGGGTGCTACTCCTCTCCGCCCCCCACACCCTGCCAAGGCTTTCAGGGTTCAGCTCCTAGACGTTTGGCTTTGAGCACAACTCGCTGCAGAGAACTAGGGCCCGCGTGGCCAAAGGTATAAAAAACTCCGGACCCGTTGCCTGCAGGAAGCACGGGGACTGGCCCTTCGCTTCCTGGAAGTTCTGACAGCTTCGCTTCGGTCCGTTTCCTGACCCGCTCTCTCTGGCTCTCTAAAGCTCTCTGGGGAGAGCTGGGGAGGATAAAACTGCCTCTCAAATCGAAGTTCTGGGAGGGCCAGGTTCGGCGGGGGTGGGGAAGAAGCGCGAGAGTCAGCCACTCCCGCACCTGCCCCTGGTCCGGGACCCCCTCCTCCCGCGCAGGCCCGGTGGGAACGCGGGAAATGCGTGGGAAGTGGCACACCCTAGTTCTGCATTCTTGTGTCTGCTAGAGGACATTGCTTTGCGGTCTATTGTTTTGATTTACTTTTTTGATTTCTACTTTTCCCGTTCTGTTTGGAAACATGTACCTGTTTTATTTACCTTCTTTATCCCAACACACCCTCTTTGCCCTTTTTCTGCACCCCTAACGCCCAAGATGTACGCGTGTGTCAGCATCTATCCTGATTTGCCTCGAGTGACCAGAGCGCACCGTCTCCGTCGGCCAGCCCTTGACCCCCGGGAGCCCTGGGGTCATATAGCTCGATTCCAGGAGTGGGGTCCCTCCGCTCTGGGCATTACTTCTGGGATTTTTCCGCTCACCACGGATTGGAAGTCAGAGAGCAACCACTACCAAGGGCGCTACAACAGCGAGGAGCCCGGGGAAAGTCTGGGCCAAGACCCAAGCAGATCCTCTCTTTTGGTCTCAGAAAGACTTTTTAGGAACCCTAGTCCCTTTTCTTCATTGGAGCTTTACATTTCGCTTCTGTTATGAATTTCCAAAAGGAAGGCAGGCGATGGGGGAGGGACCATGGAGGAAAAAAGAGCGAGCAGGAGACACTGGAATTATATATTTATTTCATATAAAGAAATGATACATATGTAATTTTAGATTTTCTTACGAATTAGAGTGCTGAGGCTATAGAAAACCTATTTTTAACACCCCTTTCTCTCATAACGGCCTTGATTGCTTAAATTGCTTCTAATTGGGTGGCACACGTTACTGGAGACGAAGGACGCATAACAAGCAGCCCTCATTCTTTCGCAGATTTAGATAATGTCTCTGGATGAATATCTTTTCCAATCAGGATAAAACTAGAAAACTCTTAAACTGCCCACAGTTTTCCTAAGGGGTTTGTGCAATAGGGGAGAAATGTCCTGACCGTCTCATGATCATGCAAATAGATGGCATTTTACAGAATACACAGCATAATAATGCAGTGCCAACGTTTTCCTCCGGGTTTGGCGTGGCACAAAGAGTAAGCATACTTTTCAGAAACAAAACAAAACAAAATAAAAAGAACAAAACTCAACCTTCTCCTTCTCTTATTTAGCATTTGTAAAAATTTTCAGCAAACTTCTTTAAAACAAAAGTACACCTTAGTTTCTCCCTCCCTCCGCCTTCCCCTTGCCAAAGCCCTGGGCGGCCCTGAGTGCCCCTGGCTCGGCGTGCCAGCCGCGACAGCAGCGAGCAAAGGTCATTACTGCGCAGGCGGGCGCTTTCAGCTTTTTGGGAGAGTCAGCGACTGGCAGATACCCAGGGCAAGGAATTCTTGGACCACTCAGAGGTGTATCCCCAACTTGAGTCCGCTGAGGGCTTAGGGTCCGAGGTGAAGCCTGGTTTGTCTAAGGTGCTCTCTGGCCACTGGTGGGTAGGGCGCCTCAGAGGTGAACAGCCGTCTGGAGATGGTGAAGTTGAAATATGGTCAACCGAACAAATCTGACATGGAGACATACATCTCATTATCTCGCCAAGCTGCACTTTCACTTTTTGCATTACCCCCATACAAACAAACAAAATACATAAAAAAGTTATTTGAGGCCAGAGGAAATGTGCCCAGAGGAAGTAGTCCTTTCGCTGTCAACTTTAAAGGCACCGGATTTTCCTTGCAATTCTTTGTTTTTACGAAAAGAAAACCCCAGAATGGCGCGGAGAAGCTCCCTTAGGGCACTTTAAATTGTGTCACAGCAGGGTCCTGGATGAAGCCGGAACACTCCAGAGTAAGGGTACTTGTGGGTCCTTCAAAGGCAAGTCTACCCAGGTCACCTGCCTGGAGGGTAGGGCGTGAGCAGCGTCCCTGCCCCAGCGGGTTGCCTGCTCCTTTCCCGCTGAGCTCACACACAACTTTTCTTTTCCCTTTATGCATCAAAGTGAGAACACCTGGATTTTGGTTTAATCTAAGGTTTATGCTGCATTAAAGGCCCACTACTATACAACTTTACATTCTACATTGGCCCTCAGAGTGAGTTTATCAGCCCCATGAAGAAAGATTTGGGCAGTAAGAAATTCTCAACGGTGGCATTCCCGTTTGGTTCCTGCAAGAGGCATGTGCCTAAACCCTGGCCTTGGTTGGGTCACCAAACACTGTTGAAATTCCCTGGCTGTCTTTAGAAGGTTCTGGATTATACAAGTTGCCCCTCTACTAACCAGTTCCTCGGTGGGTTTGAGGTACAGTGTAGAGGAATACTTCCCAGATTGGAGGCACTGGCAACTCTAAAGGGTCAGGAAAATCCCTCCTATTTAGGAGTTGTCTTTTGGCGGCAGTTTAAAAACTGAGAGGCAACATCAAAACTTGTCCTTTAGAAAGGGTAGCTCTGGTGGTTCGAACCCGATATTTTGGCAGGCAAAGGAGCAATTTCCTGGAAACGAAATTGGCATTCATAGAGGGTCAGGTAAAGCCCAGCACCCCTGGCCACATTTTGGACCCCAGAAGGGCACTTCCCCGTCTCCAGCCTGTTTAGAAAGAGAAAGGAAAAGGAAGAGAGAGGGGAGAGCGCAAGAGAGAAAGGGAGAAGAGGGGATATTTAGCAAGTTAAGAGGTTAAATATTTGAACAGATTTGTAAATATATAGACAGCTCTTGTTATTTGGAATGTGTAATAATGCCTTTTGTGGTGCTGTCTGGCTGGGAGGCTGCGGAGAGGACAGCTCCCTAGCACTCTCCTCCCAGGGAAATCAACGGCAGAGCTCAGGAGCTCGCAAAACAAAAACAGGGGCTATCCTCCTTTGCGGAAAGGGGATTCTCCTATTCTGTCTTAAAAATAAGAAGGAAAGGAGAATAAAGGAAAAGCAGAATAAATGAAAATGTTTGATTTTTCTTAGGTATGATTTTTCAGGAGCATCCCAGAAAGCCATCTCAGGCTGAAGTAATTTCAAAGTATTGTTTAACCTGATGACATGCTCTAGCTCTGTTATCTATTGTGCATCCACTATTTCTTTGAACCCAACTCTCGTCTGACAAGCGTGTATGTGTGTGTGTGTATTTAGAAAACCTGGGTTCACTAATGGTGCTTCTGTGGCTGAGCAGGGTGGGTTTCTTACGTTCTTCTCGCGTTAGTGTTTTCTGGAAAACTGTACTGAGCGCTGTTGATGGCATCTGTCTTCTGCTTGTGCCCGTGGGCGGAGGACACAGGCTGTGGGTGTGTCCCGCCCACAGTTGCGCGGGCGTGTGCGTGCGCGCGCGCGTGTGTACACGCATTCTCTGGTGTGTGCCTCAAATGGAGCCTTTTTTTGTTGTTGCCTGTGTCTGCGTCCTGTGTATATTAGTATTATGCAAATGGAATCATTCCGCTTGAGTATTTTTTGGAGGGGGAGGGGATGAGCCATTTAAATTCTCATATTTTGTCGGCAGTCTTTCCACTGCATGTGAATTCACTTGGATGCCTTTTCTGAGGTCCGTGTCTGTGTGTGTGTGTGTGTGTGTGTGTGTGTGTGTGTGTGTGTGTGGTGTGCTGGTCAGTGGGTGTATGGGAGAGTGTGTACAACCTGTGAGCACCTTGTGAGTGATGTGTGTTCTCTCCTGTATGTCTCTGCCCCCCTCCATGTTTTGTGTTCTGAGGGTGATTATGTGCATATTTACATACGTGTGCCTATTCCCCTGCCTACATGAATTGTCTGTCTCTATAATCCACCCGTTTCATATATATTCTCTTATCTTTTGGCGAAGTGCCTTTTTTATTCCTTGAGGAATATTTATTGCTGTGATAGTCTGAAATGAAAAGTGGTCTCCCATGAAGGAGATGGAAGAGAAAGGAGTTTTCATCTTTCTTAATAGACGGGGCAGAGCCAGTTGACTGGATCACAGGATTTCTCTGCACTTTCTGCGTGTCTGTGTGTGTGGGGGGTGGGGACACGGATGGGCGGAGGGCTTGTGGGGAGGAGAGAAAAGGAGCCTTTAACTAGAACAAAGATGGGACATCTCGCCCCCTCGCGGCCAGGCTTCATATTGCGCAGACCTGGCCCTCTCCGGCTTTTCTGTAGCCAAATGAATCCTGTAATTTGTCCGTTAAACCATTCAGGAGCCGCCTCTCAGGCCCAACCTCCAGCCCACAGCCAATCACCAGGCTCCATGCAAATCACCTCTTCCGTTCTCCAAACCTGAGTCCGCCTCAGCCGCTACTCTTGCCGCCCCGCCCCCGCCTCATTCTTCCCCTCTCCCCCCCCTCCCTCCTCCGCTCCCGCCCAGAGCAGCTGCCGGGGAAGAGGGCCATGCTGGGTGCCTCATGCATATGCAGATGATCTTCCTCCTCCCTCCATCTTCTCCTGCCCCCCAACGCCCTCCTCCCCCAACTCAGTCCCCTCCCCACCTCCCGCCCGCCCCTCCTCTGGTTTCCCTGCCTTGTCCCAGCGCCTAGACGGGCGGTTCTCAGAGCTCTGGTCCCGGGCAGCTGTTTCCCAGAAGGAGGCCTACGAGGGAAAGGGAGGAAAGCACTACCCTTGAAATCCTCTCGAAGGTCAAGTTTGAGACTTGCTGAGCAGGGGCGGGACGAAAGGCGTTGAAAATGCCTCTGCAGGGTCTGCAGGAAGGTTCTGCACGCAGACTGATTTTGAAATGCCTTTCTCCTCCTAAGCACCAGATTAATTTCTGTGAAACACACAATGTACTGGTTATATCCAAAGGCAGAATGATAGATGATTCTGTAAGTCCAGAGCTACGGTGCGTATTTGTCTTGTGCATCAAGGCTAAACAGCTCCTTAAACCGCAAAGAATTGGAGGTGAGATCAAACAGCGTTAGAGCTGCTTAGTAGAATCAGGGAGAGTGAGAAGCGGGCGCGTGGAGGAGAGGGCTTGGGGGCGCAAGGCCTGCTGAGGTGTGCCATTTAAAGTCAGCGCCTCCAGTGACACAGCTGAGCGCTTAGAGCGCAAACAAGACCCATGAAAAGAAAAACCAAATCTTCGAAGAAAAAACAAGACCTGGGAGTAGTAGGTTGTTACTGTTTACTTACATCCAGACTCTGATTTACCGGTCTTTTACAGCCAGCCAGCCAGCCACCGGTAAAGGGTATTCAGGCTTTGAATACTGCTCTGAACTGACCTTGAGGCACATTGAAGGGAAAAGTGTCACTGGAGGAAATCGCAGTTCATGTAGTGCTTTGAGATCCTCTAATGCGAAAGCAGGATAATTGTGAAGTGACTTTGTTTCATAGATGTCTACTTCGACACGAATTTCTAGTGAAAACTGAGTCACTTCCCCCTCAAATCTAACACTGTGGAGAGGTAAGTACAGAGCACAAGATGAAATAATATCTTGTCAGCATTTATTCATTGAACACATTTTTACGGAGTGCTTATTCCATGCCAGGTACACAGCATCGTCTTACATGCAAAGCACATTATGTGCACCGTGATTCTCAGGTGTACTGGAAGTTAGGGAGAGGAACAGGAATTCTGGAAGTTTTCTGTCCTAGAGTTGCTCATGATCTTGCAGGGAGAAGAGATATAACAGATAAATGTGGTACAGTGTAACATGGACTGTGGAAACAACATAAATATCTGTCTGGACTACAATGAATTAATATACTGGCATATTCCTACAATGAAATACTCTACAACAGTTAAAAATGAACGGATTGTTTTGACAGCAATGTTGGATGAAAAAAACAAATTGCAAATGAAATGTGATATTTATGTAATGTTAATCTCTTTTAAAAAGCTCTGCAAACACAAAAGTTGTTGGTACATAACTACATCGTAAAAGTATAAAAACATGTCAGGGAAGGATGCATGCCAATTTCGGGATGGAGGTTACCCCTGGGGGGAGAGGGATCCTTTAACCATAGGGGTTTTTGCTCTATGAGTAATGTTTATTTCCCTTAAAAAAAAAAAAAAAAGAATTAGAAGGATGAGGGGACATAGAGAAATATGGGAAGGCTTTTCAACAGGACTATTCAAAAGACAATTCTTGGGCTTCCCTGGTGGCACAGTGGTTGAGAGTCCGCCTGCCGATGCAGGGGACGCGGGTTCGGGCCCCAGTCTGGGAAGATCCCACATGCCGCGGAACGGCTGGGCCCGTGAGCCATGGCCGCTGAGCCTGCGCGTCCGGAGCCTGTTGCTCCGCAACGGGAGAGGTCACAACAGTGAGAGGCCCGTGTACCGCCAAAAAAAAAAAAAAGACAGTTCTCTCTGAATACATGAAAAGTACTGAAGCTTTTACACATTTTATATAATTTAAAAATTTTTAATTTTTATACAATTTTTAAAGGTAACTTTCCATTTACAGTTATTACAAAATATTGGCTATATTCCCCATGTTGTACAATAGACATCCTTGAGCCTATCTTACACTCAATAGTTTTTACCTCCCACTCCCCCGTCCCTATATTGTCCCCCTTCTATGGTAACTACTAGTTTTTTCTCTTTATCTGTGAGTCTGCTTTTTCGTTATATTCACTAGTTTGTTATATTATTTTAGATTCCACATATGTGATGTCATACAGTGTTTGTCGTTCTCTGTCTGACTTATTTCATTTAGCATAGTGCCCTCCAAGTCCATCCATGTTGCTGCAAATGGCAAAATTTTGTACTTTTTGATGGCTAAGTAGTATTCCATTGTATACATATACCACATCTTCTCAATCCACTCATCTGTTGATGGACACTTAGGTTGTTTCCATATCTTGGCTATTGTAAATAATGCTGCTCTGAACGTTGGGGTGCATGTATCTTTTCGAATTAGTGTTTTTTGTTTTTGTTTATTTATTTCAGATCTATACCCAGGTGTGGAATTGCTGGGTCATATGGTAGTTCTATTTTTAGTTTTTTGAGAAACCTCCATAATGTTTTCCATAGTGGCTGTACCAATTTACATTCCCATCAACAGTGTACAAGGGTTCCATTTTCTCCCCATCCTTGCCAACATTTGTTACTTCTGTTCTTTTTGATGATAGCCACTTTGACAGGAATGAGGTGATATCTCATGGTGTTCTTTTTTTGTTTTTGTTTTTTTTTAAATTTTGGTCCCTGATGAAGTTTTAACTCCCAGACTTTTAAAAAAATAATTAATTAATTAATTAGTTTGTTTATTTATTTTTGGCTGTATTTGGTCTTCGTTGCTGTGCACAGGCTTTCTCTAGTTGCAGTGAACAGGGGCTACTCTTTGTTGTGGTGTGTGGGCTTCTCACTGTGGTGGCTTCTCCTGTTGCAGAGCATGGGCTCTAGGTGCATGGGCATCAGTAGTTGTGGCACACGGGCTTAGTTGTGCCACGGCATGTGGGATCTTCCTGGACCAGGGCTTGAACCTGTGTCCCCTGCATTGGCAGGTGGATTCTTAACCACTGTGCCACCAGTGAAGTCCCTCTCATGGTGGTTTTGATTTGCATTCCTTGATAATTAGTGATGTTGAGCATCTTTTCATGTGCCTGTTGATCATCTGCATTTCCTCTTTGGAAAAATGTCTCTATTCAATTCTTCTGCCCATTTTAAAATTGGGTTATTTGGTTTTTTGATGTTGAGTTGTATGACCTGTTTATATATGTTGGATATTAATCCCTTATTGGTCATATCATTTGCAAATGTTGTCTCCCATTCAGTAGGTTGTCTTATCGTTTTGTTAATGGTTTCCTTTGCTGTGCAAAACCTTTTTAAGTTTGTTAGGTCCTGTTCGTTTATTTTTGCTTTTATTTTGTTTAGTTTAGGAGACAGATCCAAAAAAATATTGCTGTGATTGTCAAAGGGTGTTCTGCCTATGTTTTCCTCTAGGAGTTTTATAGTATCTGGTCTTGCATTTAGGTCTTTAATGCATTTTGAGTGTGTTTTTATATATGATATTAGAGAATATTCTAATTTCATTCTTTTACATGTACTTTAGCTGTCCAGTTTTCCCAGAACCACTTATTGAGCAGACTGCCTTTCCTCTGTTGTTTATTCTTCCTTCCTTTGTCATAGATTAATTGACCATAAGTGTGTGGGTGTATTTCTGGGCTTTTTATCCTGTTCCATTGATCTATGTGTCTGTTTTTGTCACAGTACCATGCTGATTTGATTACTGTAGCTTTGTAGTGTAGTCTGAAGTCAGGGAGTGTGATTCCTCCACCTCTGTTCTTCTTTCTTATGATTGTTTTGGCTATTCAGGGTCTTTTGTGTTTCCTTATTTTCAATCACTACAAGAAAAAACTGCAAAGAACACAAACACGTGGAGGCTAAACAATATGCTACTAAACAGCCAATGGATCACTGAAGTAATCAAAGGGGAAATAAAAAAATACCTAGAGACAAATGATGACAAAAACACAATGATCCAAAACCTATGGGACACAGCAAAAGCAGTTCTAAGAGGGAAGTTTATAGTGATAAAAGCTTACCTCAGGACACAAGAAAAATATCAAATAAACAACCTAACCTCACACCTAAAGAACTAGAGAAGGAAGAACAAACAAAACCCAAAGTTAGTAGAAGGAAAGAAATCATAAAGATCAGAGCAGAAAAAATGAAATAGAGACTAAAAAAATATATATATATCAATGAAACTAAAGGCTGGTTCTTTGAAAAGATAAACAAAATTGATAAACCATTAGCCAGACTCATCAAGGAAAAAAAGGGAGAGGACCCAAATCAATAAAATCAGAAATGAAAAAGAAGTTACAACTGACACCACGGAAATACAAAGGATCATAAGAGACTACTACAAACAACTATATGCCAATAAAATGGACAATCTGGAAGAAATGGACAAATCCTTAGAAAGGTACAATCTTCCAAGACTGAACCAGGAAGAAATAGAAAATATTTCTTCTATTTTCCTCTATTTTATTACTTTTCTTCTATTTTATTACAGATCAATTACCAGTAATAAAATTGAATCAATAATTTAAAAACTCCCAATAAGCAAAAGTCCAGGACCATATGGCTTCACGAGTGAATTCTATCAAACATTTAATGAAGAGTTAACACCTACCCTTCTCAAACTATCTCAAAAAATTGCAGAGGAAGGAACACTTACAAACTCACTCTTTTTTTTCTTTAACTTCTAATTTTTTATTATTTTTTAACAACTTGATTCAAGTGTAATTGCTTTACAATGGTGTGTTAGTTTCTGCTTTATAACAAAGTGAATCAGCTATACACATACGTATATCCTTATATCTCCTCCCGCTTGCATCCCTCCCACCCTCCCTACCCCACCCCTCTAGGTGGTCAAAAAGCACCGAGCTGATCTCCCTGTGCTATGTGGCTGCTTCCCACTAGCTATCTATTTTACATTTGGTAGTGTATATATATCCATGCCACGCTTTTACTTCGTTCCAGCTTACCCTTCCCCCTCCCTGTGTCCTCAAGACCATTCTCTACGTCTGCGTCTTTATTCCTGTCCTGCCCTACGTTCTTCAGAACCTTTTTTTTTTTTTTAGATTCCATATATATGTGTTAGCATATGGTATTTGTTCTTCTCTTTCTGACTTACTTCATTCTGTATGACAGACTCTAGGTCCATCCACCTCACTACAAATAACTCAATTTCGTTTCTTTTTATGGCTGAGTAATACTCCATTGTATATATGTGCCACATCTTCTTTAGCTATTCATCTGTGGATGGACACTTAGGTTGCTTCCATGTCCTGGCTATTGTAAATAGAGCTGCAGTGAACATTGTGCTACATGACACTTTTTGAATTATGGTTTTCTCAGGGTATATGCCCAATAGTGGGATTGCTGGGTTGTATGGTAGTCTATTTTTAGTTTTTTAAGGAACCTCCATGCTGTTCTCCATAGTGTCTGTATCAATTTACATTCCCACCAACAGTACAAGATGGTTCCCTTTTCTCCACACCCTCTCCAGCATTTCTTGTTTGTAGATTTTTTGATGATGGCCATTCAGACTGGTGTGAGGTGATACCTCACTGTAGTTTTGATCTGCATTTCTCTAATGATTAGTGATGTTGAGCATCCTTTCACGTGTTTGTTGGCAATCTGTATATCTCCTTAGGAGAAATGTCTATTTAGGTCTTCTGGACCAATCCAGTTTTGGATTGGTTTGTTTGTTCTTTTTGATATTGAGCTACATGAATTGCTTGTAAATCTTGGAGATTAAGTTGCTTCATTTGCAAATATATTCTCCCATTCTGAGGGTGGTCTTTTCGTCTTGTTTATGGTTTCTTTTGCTGTGCAAAAGCTTTGAAGTTTCATTAGGTCCCATTTGTTTATTTTTGCTTTTATTTCCATTTCTCTAGGAGGTGAGTTAAAAAGGATCTTGCTGTGATTTATGTCATAGAGTGTTCTGCCTATGTTTTCCTCTAAGAGTGTTATAGTGTCTGGCCTTACATTTAGGTCTTTAATCCATTTTGAGTTTATTTTTGTGTATGGTGTTAGGGAGTGTTCTAATTTCATTCTTTTACATGTAGCTGTCCAGTTTTCCCAGCACCACTTATTGAAGAGACTGTCCTTTCTCCATTGTATATTCTTGCCTCCTTTATCAAAAATAAGGTGACCATAGGTACGTGGGTTTATCTCTGGGCTTTCTATCCTATTCCATTGATCTATTTCTCTTTTTGTACCAGTACCATAGTGTCTTGATTACTGTAGCTTTGTAGTATAGTCTGAAGTCCAGGAGCCTGATTCCTCCAGCTCTGTTTTTCTTTCTGAAGATTGCTTTGGCTATTTGGGGTCTTTTGTGTTTCCATACAAATTGTGAAATTTCTTGTTCTAGTTCTGTGAAAAATGCCATTGGTAGTTTGATAGGGATTGCGTTGAATCTGTAGATTGCTTTGGGTAGTATAGTCATTTTCACAATGTTGATTCTTCCAATCCAAGAACATGGTATATCTCTCCATCTGTTTGTATCATCTTTAATTTATTTCATCAGTGCCTTACAGTTTTCTGCATACAGGTCTTTTGTCTCCTCAGGTAGCAAACTCACTCTTTAAGGCCAGCATCACCCTGATACCAAACCAGGCAAAGATATCACAAAAAAAGAAAATTACAGGCCAATATCACTGATGAACATAGATGCAAAAATCCTCAACAAAATACTAGCAAACTGAATCCAACAATACATTAAAAGGATCATACATCATAATCAAGTGGGATTTATCCCAGAGATGCAAGGATTTTTCAATATCCACAAATCAATCAATGTGATATACCACATTAACAAATAGAAGATTAAAAACCATATGATCATCTCAATAGATGCAGAAGAAACTTTTGATGAAATTCAGCATCCAGAAGTACGTCTCTCACTCCTTCTTGGGAGAGCACCAGGATCACAACTAACTGCTGGACAATCATCGACAGAAGGACACTGGAACTCACCAGAAAAGATACCCCACATCCAAGGACAAAGGAGAAGCCACAGTGAGATGGTAGGAGGGGTGCAATCACAGTAAAATCAAGTCCCATAACTGCTGGGTGGGTGACTCACAGACTGGAGAACACCTATACCACAGAAGTTCACCCACTGGGGTGAAGGTTCTGAGCCCCACGTCAGGCTTCCCAACCTGGGGGTCCGGCAATGGGAGGAGGAATTCCTAGAGAATCAGACTTGGAAGGCTACTGGGATTTGATTGCAGGACTTTGACAGAACTGGGGAAAACAGAGACTCCACTTTTGGAGGGCACACACAAAGTGGTGTGCACATCGGGACCCAGAGGAAGGAGACTCCCCAGGGGAGACTGAACCAGACCTACCTGCTAGAGTTGGGGGGTCTCTTGCACAGGCGGGGGGTGGCCGTGGCCCACTGTGGGGACAAGGACACTGGCAGCAGAAGTTCTGGGAAGTACTCCTTGGTGTGAGACCTCCCAGTGTCCACCATTAGCTCCACCAAAGAGCCCAGGTAGGCTCCAGTGTTGGGTTGCCTCAGGCCAAACAACGAACAGGGAACCCAGGGAACCCAACCCCATCTATTAGCAGTCAAGTGGATTAAAGTTTTACTGAGCTCCGCCCACCAGAGCAGCAGTCAGCTCTACCCACGACCAGTTCCTCCCATCAGGAAACTTGCATAAGCCTCTTAGATAGCTTCATCCACCAGAGGCAGACAGCAGAAGCAAGGAGAACTACAATCCTGCAGGCTGTGGAACAAAAAGCACATTCACAGAAAGATAATCATCCAAAATGGGCAGAAGACCTAAATAGACATTTCTCCAAGGAAGACATACCTATGGCCAAGAAGCACATGAGAAGCTGCTCAACATCACTAATTATTAGAGAAATGCAAATCAAAATTACAATGAGGTATCACCTCACACCTGTTAGAATGGGAATCATCAGAAAATCTACAAACAAGAAATGTTGGAGAGGGTGTGGAGAAAAGGGAACCCTCTTGCACTGTTGGTGGGAATGTAAATTGATACAGACACTATGGAGAACAGTATGGAGGTTCCTTAAAAAGCTAAAAATAGAATTACCATATGACTCAGCAATCCACTACTGGCCATATACCCAGAGAAAACCATAATTCAAAAAGACACATGCATCCCAATGTTCATTGCAGCACTATTTACAATAGCCAGGTCATGAAAGCAACCTAAATGCCCATCAACAGATGAATGGATAAAGAAGATGTGGTACATATATACAATGGAATATTACTCAGCCATAAAAAGGAACGAAATTGGGTCATTTGTTGAGATGTGGATGGATCTAGAGACTGTCATACAGGGTGAAGTAAGTCAGAAAGAGAAAAACGAATATCATGTATTAACACATGTATGTGGAACCTAGAAAAATGGTACAGATGAGCCAGTTTTCAGGGCAGAATTTGAGACACAGATGCGGAGAACAAACATAGGGACACTGAATGGGGAAAACCACGGGGGTGTGGGGATGGTGGTGTGATGAATTGGCCGACTGGGATTGACATGTATACAGTGATGTGTATAAAATTGTTGACTAATAAGAACCTGCTGTATAAAAATATATGTATATATTATTCAAGTCAAAAAAAAAAAAACTAAGCTGAGTGAAAGAAGCCAGGCAAAAGCAAAGAGTTCATGCTGTATAATCCCATTTACATAAAATTCTAGAAAAAACAAACTATCATATAGTGACAAAAAAAAAAAAAATCAGCATCCATTTATGATAAAAACTCTCCACAAAGCAGGAATAGAGGGAATACATCTCAACATAATAACGGCCATATATGACAAAGCCACAACTAACATTATACTCAATGGTGAAAAGTTGAAAGCATCTCCTTTAAGATCAGGAGCAAGACAAGTAAGTCCACTCTCACCACTCTTATTCATGTAGGTTTGGAAGTCCTAGCCACAGCAATCAAAGAAGAAAAAGAAATAAAAGGAATCCAAATTGGAAAGGATGAAGAAAAACTGTTACTGTTTGCAGATGACATGATACTATACATAGAAAATCTTAAAGACACCACCAGAAAACTACTAGAGCTCATCAATGAATTCAGTAAAATTGCAGGATAGAAAATTAATATACAGAACTCTGTTGCATTTCTATACACTAACAAAAATATATCGGAAAGAGAAATTAAGGAAACAATCCTGTTTACCATCGCATCAAAAAGAATAAAATACCTACGAATAAACCTCCCTAAGGAGGCAAAAGACCTGTACTCTGAAAACTATAAGATGCTGATGAAAGAAATTGAAGAATGCACAAACAGATGGAAAGATATACCATGTTCTTGGATTGGAAGAATCATGTTGTTAAAATGCCCATACTACCGAAGGCAATCTACGATTCAATGCAATCCATATCAAAATACCAATGGCTGGGCTTCCCTGGTGGCGCAGTGGTTGAGAGTCCGCCTGCCGATGCAGGGGACACGGGTTTGTGCCCCGGTTCGGGAAGATCCCACATGCCGCGGAGAGGCTATGCCCGTAAGCCATGGCCGCTGAGCCTGCGCGTCCGGAGCCTGTGCTCCGCAACGGGAGAGGCCACAACAGTGAGAGGCCCGCGTACCACAGAAAACAAAACAAACAAAAAAAAAATGGTATTTTTCACAGAACTAGAACAAATAATTTTAAAATTTGTACACTTTTCATATAATTTTAAATTTACATATAGGAAAATTCACTTTTGGGGGAGTTATAAAATTCTATGAGGTTTACAAATGCATAGAGTCCTGTAATCACCATTACTAGTAGGAAACAGAACACTTTCATCACCCCACTCCCCAAATTCCTTTGTGCTATCTTTTGCTTTTGTAGTCAACCTTTGCCCTTTGTAGTCAACTCCCTCATAAATTTAAACTCTGGAAACTACTGATGTGTTCTCCATCCCTATGGTTTTGCCTTTTCCAGAGCAGCATGTAAATGGAATCATACAGTAGGTGGCTTTTGTGTGTGTGTTCCTGGCTTTTTTCACTTAGCATAGTGAATTTGATCTTCATCTGTGTTGTTGGGTGTATCAAAAGTTTATTCCTTTTGACTGCTAAGCAGTATTTCATTGGACATACTAACACATTCATGTGGACATGCTATAGATTGTTTATCCTTTTACCAGTTGAAGGCTGTTTGAGTCGTTTTGGTATATTGTTTCTTGATTCCAGGGACTGGAACCACAGTTGTCCAGGGTGTTGTCACGTATAATGTGGATTGTTTGTAAATGGTTATTGTATTATATTGGTAAATGTGTTCAGTTATTTGCCCCCAGAGGCTAAATGTGTAACCTGATGTTAAATACTGTGTGGTATTAAACTAGATAAAACCTACTTAGCTAAATGTATAGAAGAACACACACATTCACAGTCATTTGGGAGTTGCCCTTCAACTAGTTTAGTTTTAGTGACTGCAATAGGAGAGACTAACTAGAGGTGCTGATGATCAGCATGTGTGAATTTACATGTGTGTAGCCGATTACCCAGATTTCTAACTCTTTGAGCATCTGTGTATTTCTGAGTATAGAACTATGACTTGTTTCTAAATATTTCCTCCATCCTTGTTGAAAGATTGCTCTTAGCTCTGCGAGGTCCAGGTGAGCTTTACTGGCAGGCTGAATTCCCACACATTGGATACAGGATGACTACTTGACACCACCAGTCTAGCGGTTCTAAACACTTGTGAGGATTCAGTCATTCCAGATCCGGATCTATACTGTCAACCCTCAAGTGTTTAGTTTCTTCTTGTTCGTCTCTTGCTTGGTATCGTGAAAAGCTGACAGCTGGACTGTACGAAATAGGTGCTGAGTTCAGGCACAGTGTGTGAGCCTGTGGGCAGATAGGCATATCTTAATGCATGCCTCAGAATTCCACAGTCAAATATCAATTGTTTGTGAATTACCTATGTAATGCCTTATTTATTTATTTAAAAAATTTCTAGCCCTCTCATGGCTATTTGAAAGCTGTCCTGTCAAGGGCAGCCGTGGCAGTAATAAGATGGGAAGGAGAGTGGTAAACAAACATTCAGAGACTGACTGCTTTCTGGGTGTGGTGTAGAGCAGAGAAGAGGACAATCTCAGCTGTAAAACGTGATAACAGCATTGCGATCGAAGGTTCGAAAGAGTGCTGTTTCTAACCCTAGTTCTCTTGCTAAAGCAAGCTGTTTTTCCAACTTAAAATTGTATCTAGTTGCTACCTATGAGACTTCGCATGTCATTTTTAGTTTCAGTTCTCATAATCAGCATCACCGTCTGGCAAATGACTCTAGAAACAAAAGTTCCATTTATGTAGTCAAACAAAAGAAATATTTAGTGAAGTAGGCACTCGGAATTTACTTTGGATAAATTCTTAAGTAAAGGTTATAGAGGTTATAAATCAAGGGGTGAAGATGCCACATTTTAGCTTTGTTAAGGCCCTGTGATACCTTGGGAAAAAGTATTTGTACCATAATTTTCTTATAAAAGGGCAAAAGAATAAACATGTTACTCTTTATGATTTTAAGATTCCCCCAGCAAGAAGCACTTTATGAGCCATAGGCTTTGCTGTTACAGATTTCTTTCATGAATCATGCCAAATTGCATTGATGGAGGCACCTACCATCTACATTTTCCTGCTTAAGTTAATTATAATACACCAAAGCTTCATGTTTTCTAGTGCACTTTGAAGATTTTGAGAAAGTGTCCATTTTCCCTAAATAAGCAAATTTACAGCCATTTATTCAAATAAGATAATTTAGAAGCATGCACTCATGCCTTTTGTCATCACTGCTGCAATTGTATTTAGTAAACATGTCCAAGCTACGAGGTACTGGCCTATGAAGATTACCACTCCAGTGACTTACAGTAGTTTTCCCGTTAAGGGAAGATCGTCTTCATGCTTTGTGCTACAAATAAATTGGTGCTGCCTTAGTACCAAGACTGTTGTATCTAGTGAAAATGAAGCTCCTGATGGTAAAAAGAGAAAAGAAACACCTTTGAAATGACGACCAATTCTATGATTGTGGATTAAGCCAGTAAAGCTTTTTCTCTTCCAGGTCCTGTCTTTTAAAATGAGATTCTATTTAAGAGTGTTACAGTAGTATAATATAAATCAGTGGCTCTGGCTTTTTAAACTTTGGTTCTCTCTCCTATAAAGCAGCATAAGTGAGTGCCTTATCATAACGTTGGAATAATGACATCTCAAGGCCTGTGTGCTGCATTCACAAGCAAGGAAAGTCCCAGAACAGGGTTGACTCAGCAGTACCTTTCCAGGCTGCTTAATGCACCAATGAATACCATTGCCCCTAGGAATTAAATACAGAGGTGCCTGGAGCTTGTGTAAAGTTCTCTGTGCTATTTGAAAAAGGAACTCAGAAAAGATAGGCTGATTTTTAATTTTAATGTTTTACTCGTCGGTTTAAGTACATTTATAGTTTGCTTTGCAAAATGTCAACAGACATCCCAAGTGGATAGCATTTTAAAAAGATTGAATTTCCTGTATTTACTCTAATATCATCTCAAAAATATGGTCATCAATGCCTACAGGTTCATTGGTTAAGACAACCCATTCAAATGATTATTACAAAAATCCAACAATACTTTTTGTCATTTTCCACATTGTCGCAAATTCTCATTGAATAGAATTCCAGCAAGAGAGATCTAAAGATTTTGTTCCAGTTCTGATGCATTTAGGAAGGGTTCCAAATGGAAATCAGATTACAAGGTGGCCAAAGGACATTCTGAGAAGGAATTATCTGTTACCTAATGGTATTAATGTTCATTTTGTATTACAAATAACGTTATACATTTGTATATTATACACTCAACAATCGACAAAATACTTTCCCATAAGTTATCTCATTTCATGTAAGTTATTTCACAGCAACTTCATAAGATAGGTTGGCGATGACAGTTGTTCTTATTTTATAGGAAAGGATACTGAGGTTCAGAAATATGGAAAATAGATCACTTTTTTATGGAGTGCTTTCTTTGTGTGAGGCAGTCTTCTAAGAACTTCACATTTTAATTCATTTGATCTAGATAGCAGCTGCAGGAAGTAGAAATTATTATTGTCGTTTCATTTTACAGATTGAACCACAGAGGTGCAGAGAGGTTAAGTAACCTCTGAAGCTACACAGTGAGTAAGTAGTGGAGTCAGATGAGAACTCATCTAGTCTAGTTCTAGACACAAGTGCTTAACCATCTCACCTCTCTGCCTAGCCAAGCTTTTGCAACTTGTCCCAGGAAACTTGGCCACCAGGTGTTGGATCCTTCATGGGTCTTCTCACTCCCATCAGAGTGCTTTTCCATTTTGCATTTGGTTGTAACTTACCTCATTATCTTTTGCTTTATAACACACTACATTTTACTTACTACCTTATGGACTTCTCATTTTCCCTGACTGGAATGTAAGCTTCCTTAGTGCAGGGAGAAGAAAATGATTCCTTTTATTATTCCCTACCTTGTCTGGAACTTCTAAGTTAAGAGGGAGCCAGCTAAAATGTATTGAATTGAATCAAAGTTATGGAACTCCTTGAACATTTTAGGCCTAAAAATTTACGAGTGGAATTTTGGTGACGTGAAAGTAATTGACAATGGGAAGGGGACAGTGATTAAACCAGGGAAAAAGGGAAAGTGTTGATATGATAGGAAGACATGAGATAGTAACAATGTTTACACAGCCTTTACTATGGGCCTGACACTTTTCACGTATCGGCCCATTTAATCCTTAGAACATTCTATTCTTATTATTGTTTTATGAATGGGAAGACTGAGGCACGGAGGTTGTATGACCAACCCATAAATACATGTGTCTGAGGGTGCGTTTGTATGTAAATGAGGGAGAAGGAAAGCAGTAGAGATTGTTTGGCCTCCCGGTCTCCCACACCAACAGCTCCCAAAGGTTTTCTGGGGAATATTTATTTGATTTCATCAGGTATTTCCTATCCTAGATGCCCTGGCCTACTGACTTTTTCTCCTCCTGTCCAGTCTCTATCTGGCACCACAATTATCTTTCTAAAATATGCATCTGATTCTTCTCTCCCTTACTTACAGGTTCTATGGCCTTCTGCATGACAGCCCTCTTTTACATTTTCATCATCATTTCTGCCTCCTTCTCCAGACTTTTTATTACCATTGTATTTTTAAATGCTCTTTTGTCCCTGGATGGACCATGTACTTGAATGTTCTTGTGACTTTACCCACGTCGTCCTCTCTACCTGGAATACTATTCCCTTACTTTTTACCTGTAGAATTACACTCATCCTATAGGGTAAAATTCAAATGTATTTTCTGATGAAGCCTTTTAATCCTACAGGTAGAATTAATATATCACTCCATTAAGATATACTTTAATTTAATAAAAAATAATAATAGCTAACATCTACTGAATTCTCAAGTGCTACAATTTTATTATTGATGAAGAAAAACAAGAATCAGAGGCTCTACATAACTTGCCTAAGATCACTTGGGTAGTAAGTTTTCAGACAGATGTGTCTGAGCCCCAAACCCATGAACTTAACCACTTTGCTTTGCTCCATTGATAGCACATATCAGTTGCATGTTTATGTATCTCTTTCTTTTCACTAACATGAACCCCAGAAAAGTGGTTGTTTGCTTTGTATCCTTTCTGCCTAGCACAATGTCTGTAATAGAGAAAGAACTCTGTGCACACAGTTAAAGACTGAATGGATATGGCACATTTCCTAGGCCTTGGGCTACATTTCCCTCACCTGGCCCATCATATCCCACTCCACAGATCTGGATCATGCTATGTCACTGTTCTCCCATGTTACTTCTAAAGTGGCTCTTCACAGAATTGACCATCTTGACAGCTGTTGCCTGTGAGAATCTTTATTTAACATCCTTGGTAGGTATGGCCAGAAAATAATGGTATAGGTAGGATTTGCTCTCTAACACTTGGGTTGCAGGAACTGTTGTTCTGTTATATATTTCTGAGTTGAATTGGAATTGGCTTGCGTCTGATCTTTTTGATAGGCGTAAACATCAATATTGTCCCTTGGAGCACCTCTTTCCCTCTTCTGGTTTATCCAAGAGTTCTTTGGGTTTACAGAGTCTCCAAAGAAGATACCTGGCCACTCTGGGCCCAGAACCTCTGGGACCAAGGCAGCATTGCTTCCTGTCACCACACTATGCTCCACAAAGCTCTGAGCTAGGACCATCCTTTGAATAAGGGGATTTCCCCCAGGATTCTGATCTTGGTGCCCATCCTTTGAGTTCATGCACCATCCAAGGACCCCCTGTAGATGTGCTCCCCATTCTCCCCCCTCCCCCACTGTATTCCCCATCTCAGAATCCACTGTCCCACATTCAACCTCTGAGGATTCACCCCCAGGTACCAGCAGTCTTCCCTTTCCCTGGCCCCAAACAAAGGATCTATTCCCCTCCTTTCTCTGACAATAGAGCTAATTTGTTAATAGAACAGTCCAGACCATAAAAATGCAAATGTCTGTTTAGATTTGGGAAATCTCATGGTATGTTCTTGCTAAAAGGCAACAGCAAAGCACCACTTAAGATTTTCATCAGGTCATCCTGTTAATCAGTTAGTCTTCAGTGGGGCGCCCAGTTTAAAACACAAAAATGCCAAAACTTACGCATAAGTGAGAGTTGCCCTTTTTAAAGGAGTCACTTGCTATACGTTTTTACAATTATGCTGCCATCATTCAAATATTTAAAAAATAATTCTTCTTCTGGTTTTCAGAGCCTGCAGCCCAATCTTTTTACTCCCAAAGAGAGCAAATATTTATATTTGAAAATGGTTTTGATTTTGGAAAGAGCCCAAAGTTATTTGGCTTGGTTTTATGAATAAAATCAGTGTGAAAAGTTGCCTTTGGTCCCAAAGAAGGTGAAACTATAAAGTAGTGACACTGATTTTGTGAGTCTTACCAAATTCCAAAAGGAATTTTCCAAATACAGTGTGAAGAATGGAATATCAGGGAAATAAGTATGGTGTTTCCAAATGTAACTATGGTAAGAATGACACAAATCTGAATACAAATACAAAGATTCTGGTATATTTGTGATTAACTATTCTCATTACAGTCTCTGAAGGTACAGCTTGCACATTATGTCCAAAATTCTTGCTGAAAACATCTCTCAGTAGACTGGTGCTTCTCAAATTCAGTGTGGACATGAATTCTCTAAGGTTAAAATGCAGATTCAAGAGCTCTGGCTGGGGCCTGGGACTAAGCATTTCTAAGCAGTTCCCACGTGGTGATCCAGGGACCTTTCTCTGAGTATCACTGCCCTAGACTCTCTAAACATCCCTGGTAAGCCAGTTAAATCTTGGTTTTCCTGGATATTGCTACTCACATTAAGCTACAATGTGTTGGTTTGTTCCTTAGCAAAATATTTGTTTGTGTTCACGTACTCGTGCACTTTGCCTCAGAACAGAGCATTTTCTGTGTACTTTTTCAGTGAAGAAGCAGCAATGACCCTATGCCATTTTCTTAGATTGGATGTTTTCTTTACCAAAACGTAATAGAAGTTTTTATGGAAAAAAGTAATTTAAATGTTTAACCTCACTAATTATTACATGGCAGATATTATCACATGAGAAAAAGCAAGGTCCATTTTGATATATTTAAAGCTGTTATTTCTGATTTGACAATTTTTGAAATTGATGCTACAAAAGTTCTCTTGCTAGCTAGCTAAAAACAAAATCCTATTTCACAGCTAAAATGTAAACAGCTAAGACGTAATTGGGGGACTAAATTTCTCAGCTACAAAAACACAGCTGTGAAACATAACTTTGGAGTTTAATAAAGCCAAATAGCTTTGCATGCTAATAATGGATATTACAAGTAAAGATGAGAATGACTTTATTAGGCTATTTCAGTGTTTAGATACTTTCACTAATGTTACCTGTTTAACTGAGAATGTTCTCAAGTTACCTACCATATACACACCTATTGAATGCCTGCTATGTGTATTTCGCTAGGAACTAGTGATAACAGAGATGAATGTGACATTAAGTCATTCTTCAAGGGGTTATTTTTTATTACATAATATATCCTGTGTCAAGTAATTTTTTTGGTTAATTTTTTTCAGATTATAAAAATATTAGAAAATACAGAAAAAAATTATAAAAAGTAAAATATATGTTATTAAAGATCCAACCACTGTTAATATTTTTATCTTGTATTTTAAATTTCCATTGACTTAATTCCAAGTATTATTATTTCTCACATCTTGATGTACTTTATTATTATTATTTTATTTATTTATTTATTTATTTTGCTGTACGTGGGCCTCTCACTGCTGTGGCCTCTCCCGTTGCGGAGCACAGGCTCCGGACGCGCAGGCTCAGCGGCCATGGCTCACAGGCCCAGCCGCTCCGCGGCACGTGGGATCCTCCCGGACCAGGGCACAAACCCACGTCCCCTGCATTGGCAGGTGGACTCCCAACCACTGTGCCACCAGGGAAGCCCTATTATTATTTTTTAACTGTGGAAGTAACTCTTATTGGCCAGTGTCTAGGTAAATTTCAGTTGAATTTTTATACCTGTGTTGGCCTGGGCTGAATTTTGGAAACCCATAACTGTATACATGATGTGTATATGTTTGTGTGTGTATTAAGATGGGGATTGGGGGTTTTCTCTGGGATCAGCTCTTAATATTTGAAGGGCCCTTTAGACTGGAGTAGGGAGAAATAGCTGGAATTCCATCGAACTCTGAAGGTATTAGTAGGCCAAAGAACCTTTATGATATAACTGATAGCACTTATATCCCCAGAGTTACTCACGTGCACATTGTGTTTTGCTTCCTTAATTTTGTAAGAAGTTTTTTGGATTATGATAATTTTGGATTAGGGTAAGTGGTTCTTGCTAAAATCTGTTGCACATTTTTATCATCTGTAAAATAAGGTACGTGAACTAAGTATTCTCAATTTTCTTGAAGTCTTGAAATTTTGTTGCTGTTTTCTTTATTAATATCTTGCATGCAAATAGATCTATCCTGATAAATACCTTTATATACCTTTGATAATAATCTTTGAATCAATATAAACCTAAAGACTTATTGAAAATCTACAGTTTAGAATGAGAATCTATAACAGAGCTTGGTAAATGACTGCCTGCAGGCTAAATGTGGCCCACTGCCTATTTCTGTAAATAAAGTTTTATTAGAACACAGTCACATCTATTAATTTATGTATTGTCTATAGCTGCTTTCAAGCATCAGTAAGAGTTGCGTAGTTGTGACAGAGATAGTTTAGATAGCATCTAATAGCTAAACTGTCAAAGGAAAGATTTGTTGACCCCTGATCTAGGTTAATAATCTTTTGAATCAATAATCATGCTTTTCTTCAGGTACTTCGAGTGAGTATGAATAAGTATATCATAGTTTTGATAACGGGAGGTAGGGATATGGAAGCTATGCCTGAGTCACATAAACCAGCTTCTTTTTTTTTTTTCAGGATTATACCTAAATAGAATTTACTTGGGCTTGATTTCCAGAGGTTAGCTAGATCTGCATCAGGTAAATATCACATCTTCTGTCATAAGAGAAACTAGGTTGTCAGTGTGACACTCTTTGAGCCTGGAAAGATTCATCTTGAATGACTCAGGAGCATTTTCTTTTCTTTTTTTAAACACTTATTTATTATTTACTTATTTATTTATTTTTGGCTGTGTCAGGTCTTAGTTGCTGCATGCGAGCTCTTCATTGTGGCATGCAGGCTTCTTTCTAGTTGTGGCGTGCGGGTTTTCTCTCTCTAGTTGTGGTGCACAGGCTCCAGGGCGCGTGGGCTCTAGTTGTGGCATGTGGGTTCCAGAGCGCGTGGGCTTTGTAGTTTGCTGCATGCAGGCTCTCTAGTTGAGGCACACGGGCTCAGTAGTTGTGGCGTGGGCTTAGTTGCCCTGCGGCATATGGGATCTTAGTTCCCTGAGCAGGGACTGAACCCACGTCTCCTGCATTGGAAGGAAAATTCCTTACCACTGGACCACCAGGGAAGTCCCCAGGTAGGAGCATTTTCAATTAATGTGGAGACCTTCCAGTAAAAACCAGGCCAGAAAAGCCATGAGCTTTTACCATCATAAGGTTAAAGGTGTTATTTCACAAGGAATAAGGGTCAAAGGCAAGGCAATAGTTAATATGCACATTCCTTATGAAGAATAGAGAGGGCCTTGCTCAAGGAGACCACACCATGGAGTCTTTGGAAGAAAATGAACCCTCTCTGTGAGAAGGGAGTAAACCTTCAAGTATTTAGGAAGGAAGTGAGTTGCGACATTATGGATGAAGAATGTCCTAACTGACCTTGAAATACCCAGCCTTTCCATAGACCACTGACTCAGAGGAAGCTTAAGCAGAAACAAACATCTCTGAATTCTCCAAAAAATCTGAGATGGCAGAGTCTGCCAAACAGAAGATGAGACCAGGCTGAGGATTTAGGTCTCCTGAGAGGAAGAGCTACATGTCCTGTGTGGAGAGGACCTAAAAAGAAGGTGGCTGAAGGAAACCCAAAGATGCTTGGGAGAAAGGTGAGAGAATGGGAGGGAGAGTGTCCACAGGAACACCCTCCAAAGGCCTAAATAGGGAGATGTTGCTCTACTCAGGTGCTACAAAAGGTCTAGATAAGTGTAGACTTTAATGACCTTGAAGTTTGGGATCCTGCGCTGCTCTGGGACACCCCTTAAGCCTTTGGTAAAAGAATGCTGAAATGTCCATCACAGTCTAGTTTGTGTCATTCTGGTGAAAGGGTTCTGGAATGAATATCAGTCTGAATCTGAGTGAGTACCAGTCTGCCCATTTCTAGACCACCAGCAAGGGCTACCCAGCCTGAGCAATCCTGTGGCCCCCTTCCTCTGTTTTTTCCCCTGGGTGGAAGTTAGACTCATCCTCTACTGGACAGAAAGGAGACTCCTGCTTTCTGTTCTGGAGAACCTTAAAACTGTTAACTTGATGGGAAATGATTAGGCATTTGAGATGATTGGAACTCGACTGAGTTCCAATAATTTTTTAAATTATTGGAAATAATTTTCAAGAGAAATGAAAGCATCTTGGGACTTCCCTGGCAGTCCAGTGGTTAAGACTCCACACTTCCAATGCAGGGGGTGCAGTTTCGATCCCTGGTTGGGGAACTAAGATCTCACATGTTGTGTGGTGTGACCAAAAAAATAAATAAATTTTAAAAATTAAAAAAAATTTAAAATTTTTTTAAAAGTTAAAAAAAGACAAATCAAAGCATCTTGTATCAGCAACAAATAGAAAAAATTAACTTTTCTTTTTATTTATTCCTTTAGCCTTTTTCTGGTCATCACGGCATTAATTACTCTGATACTATAAAGGAGAAGAGAAATGTACCAAATGCTTTTCAGCTAGAAAATATTTTAAAATTACTTTCTGGGATTTCCTTGGTGGCACAGTGATTAAGAATCCGCCTGCCAATGCAACAGACATGGGCTCTAGCCTTGGTCCAGGAAGATCCCACATGCCGCAGAGAAACTAAGCCCGTGTGCCACAACTATTGAGCCTGTGCTCTAGAGCCCGCGAGCCACAACTACTGAGCCCACATGCCACAACTACTGAAGCCTGCACCTAGAGCCCGTGCTCTGCAACAAGAGCAGCCACCGCAATGAGAAGCCCGCACACGGCAACGAAGAGTAGCCCCTGCTCACTGCAACTAGAGAAAGCTCACATGCAGCAATGAAGACCCAACACAGCCAAAAATAAATAAATAAATAAAATTAAAAGAAAATTACTTTCTGAGGTTCAGATGATTTAGGGGAGAGGTAAAAACTGCAGTTTATTCAGGTACCTGGATTCCATTTTTCTTTTGGACCTCTCCCTGCCGGCTGGGCCAATGTAACTAAGGTGACAGCCTAAATGTAGGTACACACTACACACTGGTAGGATCTATACACTAGGCAACATTATATTGAAACATCTATGAGAATTATCCCAGTTAATAATGGCTTCTGGGGAAAGGTTGATAAGTCACTGACATGTTTTTATGTTTAGGTAGAAGTTGACACTCAATTAACTGATCAATTAAAAAATTGATTTAATGGAAATTAGTCAAACAAATATAATAAGTTATTAAGAAAGTATTAGGCTGAACCACATGAATTTGTTGACATTTAGACATCTTGAAATAAGAAAATGGCAATTTTGTATGTTTCAAGCTCATATATGGATGGTCTCTTGAACTTTTTCTGTTCTTTTCTTTTAATGTATTCTATTGAAGTTTTCCCAAGAGAAAAATGGTGTTTCTTTATCCATTCCTGGAAGAAGAATCCAGCATGGTATTTCTAAAGATCTTAGATGTCCTTACTTGCTTTCTCTTAATGTTTTCTTCTTTGTTTTTTAGATCCACTAATGCCCTAGAGCAGGTAGAGACAGAAGCTGATGTTTTGAGTTGAGTTTAAGTGGGGAAGAGCAGATTTTCCTGGTCCTAGAGGAGGCTGTCCCAGAATAAAGAGAAGGGTCATGGAGGCATGATATGTGAGAGAGAGGACCTGGGCCACCCTGCCACGCATGGCCCTATGAAGGGGCAGGACCTCTCATGCAGTGGTGAGAGGATACTTAGGTTCTGGAGTCTTAGGGAACCATGGAGAGAGGTCTCCATGCCCAGGCTTTGGAAACTGCTTTTGAATGAATGATATGGGCCTGTTGAACAGAATGCACTCAAGACTGGAGGTCTTTCCTCAAATTTTCCAGGCTATACTCTTATATGACCCTAGGAAGGACTCCTAAAACTAAAAAGATTTAGTTTGCAAGGCAGCTATGGTCACCACTATACCACAGATACATAAGATTTAGTTTGAATTTTCCCTTGACTTTAGCAGGTATGGGGTTCTATAAGTAGCCTTCTGAGACTAGTAATTCATGATCAGGTTGTATGAACACCATGAATAAAATGCAGGACCATAATGTGTTTGGCTGAATTTTTCACTGATTTTTCTTAATCATAGTTTTTATTCTACTATGTGGCTTACGTATGGTGAAACATTTTCTTAAGCTCCAACTGGCAGAGAATTTTTTTTTCCTTCCATATAGGAGAAGTAGTCTGGGAAATTGGCCAACATACTGACATTTCCTGGACATTTTTACTTTTTTGTTTTTACAACAATAGGCAGAATATTTATTATTGTTCTAATGTTTTAGGACATCCAAGAAATATAGCAATCATGTTGACTCAATTTCTCCATCTGGTTTTCTCCGAATGTGGTGGTACAGACACAGTTTATTGTTACCCCTATTCATTTTTCAAACTTTTATATTTTTAGAGGATGGCAGACCTTGTTTATTGTGATAAAAGGTGGTTCCATACGTGGATATGACTTAGGAGGACATCCTGAAGGAGTCTGGGCAAAGAGATGTCTCCCACTCTTTCCTTGAACTCCACATTAAGTGATTCATTTCCATGTGTTGAACATATTTTTTTCTTTTTCTTTGTCTTTTTTTTTTTTTTGCTGCTGTTGTTCTCTCTTAACAACAGAGAGAATATTTTTTATCAGAATTCCTTATGCCTTATTCCTATTAATTGAATAGATTCAATCAATATAAAAAATGGTCAAGGCAGTCAGCCTAAGGAAAGAGGAAAGAAGACATAGAAAGGAGAAGAAGGAGAGCTATTTATCATGTTACTTTACTGTGTAAATGTTTCAGACACATATATTAGAGACCTCCTGGGTTTTCTGTCTTCAAAAGAAACTTAAAAATCATGCTAAAACCAATTTGCAAGTATGGCATGAGGTAATGGTGGGATATTGTTTTCCTGTTACTATATGAATTCTTTTATTGGAGTTTAAAGAGAGTTTTTCTTTGATTGTAAAGATGGGGAACCACATTTGGTATGAAATATCTCTAGGGTATTTATCAATAACTTAAAGGTGCTTAGTTACATCTTCCAATATTTGCATGATGAATATATTCACAGAATTCTGCTCTTAGATGATCTTTGACATTCTTGACTCCTAAAATTTTTTGTTGTTGTTTGTCCAACAATTTTCTTTTTTCCCTCCAGCTTTAGTGAGATGTAATTGACATATAACATTGTGAAAGTTTAAAGTGTACAACCTGTTGATTTGATACACTTATATTTTACAAAATGATTATCAACATTGTGTTAGCAAATACCTCCATCACATCACATAATTACCATTTCTTTTTTGTAATGAGAATATTTAAGATCTACTTTCTTAGCAGCTTTCCAGCATATTATACAGTATGGTTAACTATAGTCACCATGCTATAATTTGGATTTCCAGAACTTATTTATCTTTCAACTGGGAGTTTGTACCTTTTGACCAACATCTCCTCCATCCCTCAGCACCAGGTAACCACCATTCTGTTCCCTGTTTCTGTGGGTTCAGTTTTGTGGGTTTTTTTTAGATTTCACATACAAGAGAGATCATACAATATTTGTCTTTCTCTGCCTGACTTATTTTATTTAGCATAATGCCCTCAAGGTCCATCCATGTTGTCACATACAGCAGGATTTCCTTCTTTCTCACAGCTGAATAATATGTTCAGCTATTTTCTAATTTCTCTCTTTCAGATTTCCTGGTCTCACATTAGTACACACTCAAATGCTTGTTTAAATCAGAAAATACACCACCATGTTCATTAAGTATTAATATAAAATGCTGTGTGAAGATGGCAAGTTTTCTTTTTTACTTGTGTAAATTTTTTTTTAGTCTGGTGGAAAATATACCAAAAATTTTTAGTTTTCTGCAATGAGAAGAATTTAGTTTAGCATCTCATTAATACTGGTTCCAGTCAGAAGTCTGCAGTTTCCTTAGATCAAATACATTCCTTTTTTTTTTTTAGCATGTTGAAATGTGTGTTTAGTGGAAATGTACCTCTTAATGTAAGCTGTGAAATATGTTTCCAAGTGAGCAACCATCTAAATTGTTTTCTCCCTATGAGATTATGAGCTCCTTCGAGGTAAGAACATGCTCTACTCATCTTCCTGGCTCCAGAGCCTAGCATAATGTCTAATGTACTTAAGGTTCATATTCCCTGACATGTTGAAACAATGACTTAGTGGTGATGTAACCAGAGTAAATAAGTACGATTAGGTCAGTAAATATGACATGGGTAGAAGAAAATACTCCATGAAAACTTTGTGATTTTTTATCCATATATTAGACTATTAATGTGAAAATACTACATAAAAATATTATGTAGGTTTGGATATACTTGCTTAGATACTTGCAAGTATATCTGAATATATTTTCATTCCAATTTAGGAATAATTTTTAAGTTCAAACAGGCATAATACAATTGATTAAATACAAGTTATTATAAAATGTCTTGGTCTTTCTTGACTTTTTTTATGCAGAACAAGAGTGATTTGTTGGGAAGATAGTTATTTTTAAAAATGTGAATATCTGACTCTCATAGCTTATCCTATACTATCTGGTATTGTACTGTTAGTTTTTATATGTATATATGTATCATCTCTCCAACTAGACTGTAAATTTGTTGAGAGTGCCTGGGCTCTTAGTAGCTTTCATTCCCCACGTACGGTAAGGAGTCAATAACATTTATTAAATGTTAGTATTAGGTTCGTGATTCACTGAGTGGTTTTGTATATGACCTTTAGCATGTTTCCCCAAATATAATATTGGGAGAATAATATCTTTTCTACACTATTCATACAAAGTTTATATTTATGATTTGAGTCCTGTAAGAATGATTTTTTAATAATAAAAATTAAAATAAGAATAGGCATTTTAGCAATCTTACAACTAAATTTTTAACATGTGCATTTGAAAAGAATAAGGTACAGAGGCTTTAAAAATTTTTTTTAATTGAAATATAGTTAATTTACAATGTTAGTTTCAGGTGTACAACAAAGTGATTCAGTAATACATACATATATATATTATATATATTTATATATAGTAGTGTGTATATTTTAATCTCAAACTCCTAATTTATCCTTCCCCATCCTCCCCTTTGGTAACCATAAGTTTGTTTTCTATGTCTGTGAGTCTATTTCTGTTTTATAAATAAGTTCTTTTGTATCTTTTTTCTTTTTTTAGATTCCACATATAAGCGATATCATATGATATTTGTCTTTCTCTGTCTGGCTTCCTTCACTTAGTTTGGTAATCTCTAGGTTCATCCATGTTGCTGCAGATGGCATTATTTCATTCTTTTTTATGTCTGAGTAATATTCTATTGTATACTTATACCACATCTTTATCCATTCATCTGTTGATGGATGCTTAGGTTGCTTCCATGTCTTGGCTATTGTAAATAGTGCTACTATGAACATTGAGGTGCATGTATCTTTTCAAATTATGTTTTCTCCAGATATATGCCCAGTGGCTTTTGTTTTTTGACTGGCATTGGAATCCTGGTTGTGCTACCCCTTGGACCTTGGGAATAATGCATAAGTTCTCTGGACTCCTGTTTGCTCTCCTATAAATGGAATTTGTAGCTTTTTCCTTATTTTGTTGTTGGTTAAATTTGATAACACATGTAACTTTTAATGGTGCGCTCAGCACATGGAGGATATTCACCTACAAACATGAGCACTTTCCTCTACCCTGGCTTTCTGTCTTGTTCTCTTGGCAATCTGACTGATTTCATAGCCTCAATAAAATGGGTCTGCCTTCAGTCAGCATTTCTGCATAAGCTTCAGACCTTATAAATTTCGTCACCTTCCAGAGATCTATACCTGTGTATCCTTACTTTCACCTAAAACTTGACTTGACCAAAACCAAAGTTAACTTTTCAGCCCATTTTCCCCCCCTTCCAGAATTCCTTATTTATTACTAAAATCACCATTCAGTAATAATGAGTCCAAAGACTATGAGCTAAGATTTACTCACTTTCTTTTTCTTGTTATCTACATTTAGTTTGTGAAGTTTGGGAGAACTGATTTAGTATATCAGAGTAGAAAGCCAATTGTCTCCCCTGCCCCCAAACAGTGCCTAAAGGTGAGATCAATTGCTTGGTGAGGTCAGCAGCTTCCAAGTCTTGTCCTGGATCTGTCCACAGCCTCCAGGTCCAGGACTCTCTCCTCAGTCAGTACTGGGTAAACATTGACCACTCCTACTTTTACTACATTATACAATGTTGCCAATCAGTCTATGAGATTTTAATTTTACCTCATATATTTTTCTTGCATACATCCTATTACTTCCAGAACCATTGACACCATCTTGGTAATCATTACCTTTCACTAGCATCATTGTGGTGGCCACTGGTATCAGGCTGCTTTGGCTAAAACTGAGAGAAAAACTAACAGAAAAAAAAGCCCCACAAAAAACAAATAAAACACCTAAACACAGCTTAAATGGTAGGACTTAATTTTCCTCCCATTTCAAGATCCTAAGTAGGAGGATCCAAGGTAGCTTTAATAGTTCAGCTATGTCAGGGTTCTGAGTTGGCATTCTGTGACTCCCTTGACTTCCCCTATGGTCACAATATGGCTGCAGCAGCTCCAGGCATCAGGTCCTCACACAAGAGCATTTAACAGCAGGAAGGGAGGGTGAGAATTTCTCCTCCTGTGTCTTTCTTATCAACAGAGAAAAGCTTTCTCAGATAACTCTTGGAAGACTTCCCTTGACATTTTATTAGCCAGCACTGAGTCAGTTTCCTCTGTTCTAGTGCAAGTGTAGCCAGGACGGTGAGTATCTGCTATTCTTAGTCTCTATATTTGTTAGTCAAAAAGAGGAAAATTGGGAAAGATCTCAGGTAGGTACTATTTAAATCCATCCTGCATTTCTGCCAAATGTGTTTCCTTGAGTACATTTCTAAAGAAAATGTCATTTCCCTGCACTTTTAAAAAAATTGGAGTATAGTTGATTTACAATATTGTGTTATTTTCAGGTGTACAGCAAAGTGATTCATATATATACATATATGTATTATATATATTATTTTTCAGATTCTTTTACATTATAGGTTATTATAGGGTACTGAATATAATTCCTTGTGCTATACAGTACATTTTTGTTGCTTATCATTCAGTAGCTTTTATTGCTAGCAAATACAATACAATCCAGCTCCTTTTCTTCCCCTTCCTACTTTACTTTCCTGTGGCTATTTAGTGAATCTGGAACAGACCCAGCTCATCCCTATGTTCACACCTTTTCTCATGACATTTCTTCCTCTTGGAATCTCTTCTCCACAATCTCCAGTTGATTGCTGACTTAGACATGAATGCTCAACTCCAAAGCTGCCTTCTCCATGAAGCCTTCTCAGCTTCCCTCCATCAACTGTGATTACTCTTTTCTCTCAACTTCCTCAGCAGCACTTTCTGCACACTGTAGAACCTGCCCACTCATGGATTTAACATTACGAATTTTGATTACTCACAAGACCCCAAAATGTCCAATTCAAAGGTATTTTAAACATTGCTGAGGTACAATCCAAATCTTATCTCTTGCAAAGCTGGGTGTGCAGTAGTGAATTTTCTCACTGGGAAGTGAGTCATGGGCTACCTAGTATCCAGACCCCAGCAAGGCTTCACTGTTCTTTCTTTGTTGTAATATAGGCAGTAAGTTTGGTGAACTCATTGAAAGCTGTGCTCCATTGTGGAAAATGGCTGTTAATTGAGAGATAAAACTTTAGATGAAAGCTGAAAAGGTAGTTAAATTTTGGTTTGAGTAGAGGAATGGGAAAGGAGTAATTCTCCAGAAAAATGTGACTGATGAGATAGTCAGGAGCCTGGGAAAATACTTGCACAGTTTGAGATTGTGCTATAGACGACTTCTTACCTGGTATTACAAATATTTATGTACAATACCCCTCAAAGGCTGTTAGATTTCAGAAGACAGGGAGCAAATGATATGATGTGGCATAGTGGCTCTGGAGACAGAAGAATTAAGATTAAGTTATAGGTCTATCAGCTCCCCAAGACCATGTGACCTTTGGGAAGACACTTGACTGTGTGAGTCTTTTGTTTCCCCATCTGTAAGGTGATGGTAAAAATATTACCTCACAGGGCACCTAGAACTATTAAATGAAATAATATCTGAAAAAGTGCCATGTAAACTGTAAAACATGATTAAATAATTACCAGTATTTATATTCCCATAATATCTATCATGAGAGCAGGCACTCAGAAAAGATTTGTTTAATGAATGAATGAGTGAATGAAAAGCTATCACAATGACCTAATTATAAGAATGAAAATATTTTTCTTTCCGTAATAGTGTCTGTGAGGTTCTAAGGCATTTTATTTGCTTGCATTACCAGAATGTGGAAATCAATAAAAATCATTACTGAGAATTAAATACCAGTATATTATATCAACCTTAATATGAAGCTAAATTTCGTCTATGAATACATTGGCTATTCATAAATTGCTGGGCCTACACTTCCTACGGCATTACTGGAGCCCTTCACATGCACCACAGCTTTGTAGTTCCTCTGGGACTATCCATTATTCCACGGATCCATTATCATCTATAATTCTCTTTAAAAACCTAATAAAATTGACTGTAAGAAGCCTGTGCTGTGTATTGACTTCAAACATAACCTTTTCCACATCTTTCTTGAGTGTTGAGATTTTTAAAGGATCTGTGATTATTGGAATGGTAGCTCACTTGTGCTTCAGATTTATACCTCTCCAAGGTAAGGAGTGAGGTGCTGCCATCCTGGCTGGAAGGGCGTTAGAGAGCATGGGAATCTATAACTAACTTTACACTGCCGCTGGGCCACCCAGACCTGATGTGCAGCAATGCCATGAGCTTGTCTGGTGGGCATTAAATGGTTTAGTTTTTCTATGACCAACTATAACAAGAGAATTATTTTCCTCTCTGTGAAGAATATGCGTTATTCCGGTAAAATAATTTGCAGGCCCCTGTGAATGTTGTCTTAAATTCCAAAAGATGCTTTGTAGATGTGATTGAGTTAAAGACCTTGTGATGGGGAAGTTATCCTGGATTATCTAAATGGGCCCTAAAAATAATCACAAGAGTCCTTATTACAAGGAGGGTAGAAGGTCAAAGGTGGAAAGCAATGTGACAGCAGAAGCAGGGAGAGAAAAGACCATGAGGCAGGGAGGACCATGAGGCAAAGAATGACTGCCTCTTGAAGCTGGAAAATGCAAGGAACAGATTCCCTCTTAGAGCCTCCAGAAGAAACTAGCCCTGCTGACACCTTGATTTTAGCCCCGTAAGACTTACCTGGGACTTCTAAATTTCAGAACTGTAAGATAATCAATTTGTGTTGTTTTAAGCCACTGTGTTTGTGGTGATTTGTTACAGCAGCAATAGGAAACTAATACAGGCAGTCTGGCTTGAGTGGCTTGAGCCTGGGTGGTTGGTGGTGAAAGCATTCTCCCTCCACAATCCAGGGCATTCCAGCCAGCCTGGAAGCAGCTCTTTAATTCCCCTCACTGGCTTCAGCTCCCAGGTGTCTGAAGCCCATCTGGTGAAACCTGTCCTTCATTCTTCCTTCCAGTCTATCTCTTTACTCTTTTTCTTTTTTAGGTATTTAAAAAATATATTTATTTATTTGGCTGAGCCGGGTCTTAGTTGCAGCATGCGGTATCTTCGTTGCCACGTGCGGGATCTTTTAGTTGTGGCATGTGGGATCTTTAGCTGCTGCATGGGAACTCTTACTTGTGGCATGTGGGATCTAGTTCCACCACCAGGGATCGAACCTGGGCCCCCTGCATTGGGAGCATGGAGTCTTAGCCACTGGACCGCCAGGGAAATCCCTATCTCTTTACTCTTCAAATAAATTGTTTCATTCATTTTCTTTCTCGATAGATCTTGATGGCTTGTAAAACCTAGAACCAGCATCAATGGCAGGAGTTGTCCCCCTTCCTCAAATTCAGGTAGGGTTTAATTTTCAAATGTCTTTTGGAGAAGAATGGAAATGTTTCTATTTCATCCTTCTTATGCAGCAAAAGGAAGATAAACATGAAAACAAGAACACTCATGTTCTGCTACACAGTTATGTCCCAGAATTTCTTGGTATCCTTTCTTCCTTGTTTTATGGCAGAATTGGAATTACTACTAAGGTTGTATGCCCAAACCCCTCCTGGTATGTACTGTGAACTGACAATGAAAGAGAAATATTCCATACTGTGGGCAGAGTTCTGACAAATTATTGTCCACTGTAATTTCTTGTCTGGGCAAAAGTTAACCATGGTCCAGGTTTTATATTAGAAAAATATGTATAAAAAGTGATATCATGTCAAAATCAAGTATTATGTAAGAGTTGGAAAACATCTTATCCATCCAAAGCCATAATTTCCAAATAAAACTCCTTTCTGAGTTGCCAGCACATATGTCAGATGTAGGCCTATTTTGAATAATAGTGGCTGAGTTATTAAAACTCCATTAATCTAATTTGTTTAAATGGAAGTAGTACCTTATGTCTGGCTTAAACAGAATTTAAATGAAAAGGGAGAAGACATACTATTCAATATAATTAAGATGGCAGACCCTACTCATTTATGAAAAGAGAAGATGTAAAGTCAACAAAAGAAACCCTGTGGTATAGTGTTTGGCTTTGAAAATGCTAAATAAATGGAAAAATAATCTAATAGTAACAATAATAGATATCCGATATTTGTTCAGAATCTTCAAATTTTCTCTATCTACCTCCTTTTTTCTTATCAATGCACATCTCACTAAAATGCGTAAATGAGTCTCATTTTCTCTTCTAGACTGTGGCCTATGATGCTAACTCCTGGGAACCTTTAGTGTAACCTAAAGAAAACTGTCAATAACATACATACATCTAAATAGTGCCAATCTGAAACCTTATTACTGGAAGCCATAGGCTCTGGAATTATCCTTGTCAGATCTAAGAAAGCAACCAACTTTCCCAGCAGTCTCTTTTGTATCTCTGAACTTCTGTATCACTGCATTTTTGCAGTTGCATTTTGCAAAATTGCATATTGCTCCCTCCTCTCTTCAATTCTCTGTAGGGTCGGCATGACCTACAGTGTGACAAAATAAGCTAGTTGTTCAGTTGAGCCAGGTGTCCTTTGAGAAGCTAAGAAAAGGAATAACAGTGTCACAAAGTCATTAGTGTACCATATATTATAAGCCATAAATGACAGCTCTGAGTGAGACTATCCTGCTTGGGAGTCTGTCACTTGGTGCTGGAATCATCCCAAAGAAGGCGGGAACTGGCATCTCACCAAACATCTATGTTGTCAGGTAGAAAAGCCAGCACCCACGGGACTAGAAATTGGAGCAAGTATAAGAGAGTTGATTAAAAGTGGGAAGAGGAAGACATATATATATATAGTGCTTCTTTGATTCAGGAGATAAGATCCTTCACATAGTACCATTACTACTAGACTCTATTAAAAAGTTAAAATGTTGTGAACTGATGAAATTTTCTATATGTGTTGGCCGGTATAACTGGAAACATCACAGGCATACCAAATCCTGCTCACCATATCTCCCAGTCTGTGAAAAGTAAATAAAGGTGGGGAAAAAAGCAAAAAAAAAGTAAACAGCAGGTTACCCATCTAATATTGAAGTTGGTTGATCCTGTCAGCTCCTGAAATCTTCCAGTCACTAAATTCTGTCTTCTGATCATTGCCAAATTGCCAAATATTTGTTAAGTGAGCCCTAGTTACCTTTCTCACTCAGAATTCAGATTGTATGTCTAGTGAGCCTCTGTAGCAATTTCTTGATAGCTTCTTATCTATTCTCTGCATATTATCCAGGCATGAACTCTTCCTCTCAGCTATTTCCTCTATCTTTAGCCAAATCTTTCCCCAAGAGTGATCCCTTTAGGCTGAACTTTTCCCTGGAGTCTGTGGCATAGGCTTAATGATGCTAAAAGATTGGGGTGGCAGTGAGTTTGAAAGAGAGAGTAGGTCCCAGAGGCTCTTGCTGGTTCTAAACTATCAAAGAGCTCTAGGGAATCCTAATCTTGGGAGTATTCTTGCCTAAACTCTCAGAGTTATTTCTCTAGATGAAAATTTTGTGACTCTTAAATACTGTTTTATTTTATGAGAATCATGGGTAGGATACATCTCAAGTACTTTGTAAAATGGCTTCTTGGTTCCAGTTGCTTGGGTTGTATATCCGTCAGGACAGGTTGGGCTGTAGTAACAAACATCCACCAAATCTCAGTGGCTTGAATCAACAAAGGTTTATTTTTCACACATGCAACATGTGTATCATAGGTTGGCAAGGGGCTCTGCTTTTCAGAGTCATGAAGGGACCCAGATGACTGGAGCTCCATTATGACATGAGCTTCTAGCTTGCCTTAGGTCAAGAGAATGTGGTGAATTGTGTACCAGCTTGCAAAGCTTCCACCGGAAGTGACACACGTTAGTTGGTCGCATTCAACTGGCCAAAGCAAGTTCAGGTTATGTCTGCTTTGTGAATCAGAATGTTTGTGACTAACCCTAATGAGTCCTAGAGTTAGACTTTGCCTTTTTGTGTTACCAGGTCCTATGGGTTATGCTCTGTGATTTCCCCCCTATTTTTATGAAACTTGCCTATATCCTCTATTTCTTTCTCACAACTGCTCTTTCTGCTTCTTTTCTTTAAAGCACCCTGCTTTCTCATTAATGATATTGCTGTCCATGAAATTCCTCCCGGTTCAGCCTTCTCCTTTTCCTTTTTTTAGCACTAATACAGGGGACAAAGAAAAGAGTCAAGGCTCTTTGTTCTCCATTGCCAATTCTAGGTTATTCTGGCTGTTGAAATTCAGCAATCTCTCCTCTTTCTGAGGGTCTGATACCTCCCTACCTCTATCCTAACTGCTATGGTACACTAAGCCCTGGGGTCCTTTTTTTCCTTAGGCACCCAATTTAACCTTGGCCATCACTATCATCACGTCGGTGACTCCACAGCCCCTTACCTCCTTCACGCCAACAATCCCCACCTCCACTCCATCCTTGGATCTCATCATCCATCTCCACGATGTCCAATTCTGAGTATCCTACCTCTTACCATCATGCATCAATTATTCTAAGTTTGTTATTCATACTGACCCTGATCTTCACTTTCATCACAACCCTGCCTCTGCTCTTTTTTCCTCTTCTCTGTTAGAGTCTTTCTGACTTCATTTCTTTCCTGATGTCCTGCTTTCCTTGGGCAGCCAACTCAGCAGTGCCTTTGCTTATCCCCTAAAATTCCCCACTGACCTTGAACTTGCAATTGCTTCCTCCATGGGCTGCAGTGCTGCTAGAGAAAGCTGTACTGATTGAGCCTGCCACAAATTCATGCTCCTTTACTTTAACCGAGCTGTCATTTCTGCTCAGCACTTCTTTTATTCATCTCTTGCTGACTCACTGCTCATCCCACACAGCAGTTTTTCCAAACATTTTTAACTCTCTTTAAGTTTCAAGCCCCGCTCCAGATATGGCCCCAAAATACCTTTCCAGTTTCATCTCTCACTTTTCCCCAAAAGCTCTTGCCTTGTGCTTTCTAAACTCTACACGTTTGCTCCTCCTTTTATACCATCCCCTGTTATCTCCAGCAAAAATGCCACCTAATTTCCACAGGCTTTTCTCCTCTGAGAGAGGTCTCGATTTGTTATGAACAGCAATGGGATTTTTATTACCTCTTATGGGGCTTAGCAAATATTGCCTTATACTAGGTACTTGTACATTTATACCATCTCCCCAGTTTTATTGTATGTTCCTTGAGAGTAGAAACCATGGTGGTTTGTATACATAGTGTTTATAGATAATATGTTGCCCTTTGTAGATAGACGATCAGTTGATGTTTGGTGAATGTATTGGAGAAATGAATGTTAGTCAGGTGGCTGGAAAATAGGTTTTTTCCTTTCTTTTCCAAAAGAAGTAAACATAATATTAAAGGTACATTTTTTCATCTATTTTTACTGTTTAAATTTTAATGTAACTATTGCAGTTTTGGATGCTGGTGCTGATAGACTGAACATATTTGGAGAACAGTAAGAGTTATGTGAAAGAGTCCTAGTTCATGTTATGTGCTTGAATTCTGTAGTTTTCTTCTATGCTTGTTAATTAAGATCTATATTTCATTTCTTTTTATTTTTATTTATTTATTTAATATCTGAGTCAATAAAAACAATAGCTTATGCATAGAATTTTGTCTTACAGCAAGCGGCTTTAAGTTCTGATCTCCTGAAATACATTTGGTTTAAAAGTAGATACTACCTTTCTGGGATTTGCATGTAATACCTTATCACAGCCTGAGTATGGAATTGAGAAAGAAGACAAAAGATAGTCAGATGGAGTGCCCAGGTGTCCCCTTTATTATTGATGAAGCTGATGTTGGAGAATATGAACAACAGTGGGATTCCTATTATCATACTGCAGAATTAGACCTCTCAGCCAGCCATGGGCAGTGCCAGGTCCGAGAAGGCCTCCCCACATGGGGGCTGCTCCGTACCACTTCCAGAATGGAGGAGCAGAGCAGAACGCCAGCTTCCAGTGTTAGAGAAGGGCTACACATGTCTCTATCTCTCCCTATACCTGCAAACAGGTAGGTTTCCTACTGGATTAGAAAGCAAGGTGGAGCAAAAAGATATAAGTGCTTGGGGAAAAACACTTCCTCATGGAAACAAGAATGGGGTAAGAGCATTCCTATGTAATACTCCTGAACATGAAGATATGCTGTTTGCACCTATGAGATAACTTATGGTCATCAATGATGAGCACTTGAGTCATTTCTGTCCCTGTCTTGGGTGGTTCTTCTTTTTTAAAAAAATTTTATTGAAGTATAGTTGACTTACAATGTTGTGTTTAATTTCTGCTGTACAGTAAAGTGATTCAGTTTTGCACATCTATATTCTTTTTTTTTTTTTTTTCTTTTACGGTACACGGGCCTCTCACTGTTCTGGCCTCTCCCGTTGCGGAGCACAGGCTCTGGATGCGCAGGCTCAGCGGCCATGGCTCACGGGCCCAGCCGCTCCGTGGCATGTGGGACCCTCCCGGACTGGGGCGTGAACCCGTGTCCCCTGCCTTGGCAGGCGGACTGTCAACCACTGCGCCACCAGGGAAGCCCCTATATTCTTTTTCATATTCTTTTCCAGTATGGTTTATCACAGGATATTGAGTATAGTTCCCTGTGCCATACAGTAGGACCTTGTTGTTTATCCATTCTGTATATAATACTGTAGTTTGCATCTGCTAATCCCAAACTCCCAGTCCATCCTTCCCCTCCTCTCCCCCCTTGGCAACCACAAGACTGTTCTCTATGTCTGTAAGTCTGTTTTTGTTTTGTAGATATGTTCATTTGTGTCATATTTTAGATTCCACGTATAAGTGATATCATACAGTATTTGCCTTTCTCTTTCTGACTTAACTTCGCTTAGTACGATAATCTCTAGATCCATTCATGTTGCTGCAAACGGAATTATTTCATTCTTTTTAAATGGCTGAATAATATTCTATGATACACACACACACACACACACACACACACACACACACACACACCACATCTTTATCCATTTATCTGTTGATGGACACTTAAGTTGCTTCCATGTCTTGGCTATAGTAAATAGTGCTGCTATGAGCATAGGGATGAATGTATCTTTTCGAATTATAGTTTTGTCTGGGTAAATGCCCAAGAGTGGGATTGCTGGATCATATGGCAACTCTATTTTTGGTTTTTTGAGGAACTTCCACACTGTCTTCTGTAGTGGCTGCACCAATTTACATTCTGGGTGGTACTTCTAATAGTAACCAGATAGTATAATTATTTTGCCACTTTTATTAGATACTCTTAAGACATTAAAATTAGGTGAAAAATAATTAGCTTCTTAGAAAAAAAACCAACTGATGTACATTATTACTTTGCCAGACTCAACCACATAACGCACGGGAATAACAGTCCCTAATCTAAATAGCTAGATGAGCTATTATGTGGCGGCTGCAATGTCACCACACAACTGAATAGTTTATTGATATGAGATTAATACAAATAGAAGGAATTTAGCCAGGACAAAACACATCCAGGCATTTTTTGGCCCATAGTTAAGTCCCTCCCTAAAACTTTTAAGGGTACATATGTATCATGTTTACTCTTGACAAAATCCCTTCTTATTTGCTATATTTACTATATTTTACTGTATCTTTCTTCTTATTTACTATATTTATTATTTGTATTGGTCCCATTAACTGATCAACCCAATTAAACAACCAATAGATTGAGGGAAAGAATTGGTTTGATGGCTCAGTTAATGGGTAAGTTGTTTCTCGAATTTACTGTTGCCTAGGCTTTACTCTTAATGCTTGTTTAATTAATCACGTTACTTTTTGGTTTACAGCACCTGATTTTACCATCCTCTTTCCTTCTTTTATGCTTTTAAATATTGCATCACAGATTGCTCCCCCATATTTGCTGAGACTTTGCTCCTGCCTGTCTACAGTTCTTCCATCCTGACAGTTCTTTCATTCCCTCATTTCCTCCTCCAACACTGTGCTTTGATCTTGTTGAGGTTCTCAAGCACTTGAACTTTCCTTCTGAGTCCTTTCACCCCACTGGTTCCTCAGTGTTTTCTGTTCTGTAGTGCACATGTGTTCTTTGTCTACTCAGTATTCCGTGAGGGGAACACTCCTACCCTAATTTCAGTTTATGGATTGGATAGTGATGATATCATCCTCTGATCCAGGGATGGGCATGTGACCCAGGCGTGGCCAATCATAGCACCCCATTTCTTTAGTCATAGTGATTAATTCAGGGGTGCACATGTCAAGCCATATTTTGTCGGCATTATTAGGGGAGAGAGATCCACTTTCTCTTGGGGTGTTATGTTGGTGAAACATAAGTCTGTTCCTGCTGTTGAAAATGTTGGCTACCACTTAGGGAGAACATGTTAAAGAATAAAGCCCACACAAACAGAGAAAATCAGAGCTTAGAGATAATTTTCAAGCAAATAAAATTAGATAAACCTAAAGGGACATTTATTTTTTCAATTTTCAGTTTCATAAGCCAGCAAATTCCTGTTTTTCTTCTTAACCCAAATTGAGTCAGGGACCTCATACACTTCCTTTCTTCTTTAGTCTTGAGGTCATTGAATACAATTTTGGTCTTTTTTTTTTTTTTCTTTAGCCGTTTCTCTCATTTCTCTGACACAGATATTTTGCTCTCTTGTATGCTGTGGACTAGTCCAACCCACCTTCTTCGTGTCTAAATTTCTGAGTGCTGATAAAGAGTACCAGGAAACTACCGAAGTTGTTATAACTACAACCTGGTGACCTCCATCCTCAGGTGGGCCCTCAATACTGCCTGTTGATTCCTGACTACATGCCATGAGCTTTTCTAGGCACTTGAGGATATAGAAAAGAATGTCAGGTAAGATTGCTGCCATATGAAACATTCTGCTAAGGCAAACAGTCAAAAAGCAAGAAGGCAAATAAATGAACGATGTAATTTCAGGCAGTGATAAATATCATAAACAAAGAAAAATACAGATATAGGGCTAGAGAGTGACATAGGTGTTGGAGGTAACTTCATATACAATGGAAAGAAAAGTCTTTTTGAGAGCCCTTTGATAGATACTTGGATGAAATGAGGGAATCAGCCATGCAAGGTCCCTAGTAGGAACAAGAAGCCCAATGTCCCTAAAGCAGAGCCAAACATGGAGTGTCCCAATGATGAAAGTGGAAGGTTAGTGACTGGAGTGCAGGTAAAGTTGGAGGAAATGAGACAGATCAGAAAGGCAGCCATGGCCAGAACACACTGAGCCAACCATCTACTGGAATCTCTACTGGGGTGTGACATGACCACATTAAACAGAACATGTCTAAAACTGAGCTCCTTACATTTCCTCCTACTCACCAACATCTTGCTCTCTTTATTTCCTGTCTCAGCAAACTGGAACTACCATCTATATGGGCCCCAAGCCAGAACTGTCATGGTCATCCTCAACTCCTCCTTTTCCTTCATGCCTTTCATCTAATCATTCACCAATTCCTATCAACCCCATCTCTGAGATGTAGTCTAAATTTGCCCTCCAGCCTCTCTGACAGTGCCTTCATTCAGGCCCTTATCATTGTCTCTTGGGTAGTGCAATAACTTCTCTACCTCTGTACTTGTCCCCTTGCAGGTCATCCTTCATATCACTATGACTTTTCTCAATTATGGATTTGATTTTGTTACTTCATTACATAAAATTCTCTGAGTATTTCCCATTGCTTACTGTCCAAGATCGTTAGCATGGCCTGTATGGTCGCTCATAGTCTAGCCCCTGCCTCTTGCCCAGTTCCTTCTTCCTTCTCCATCTCTCACAGCTCCCCAGCTGCACTGAATGGTTCTTTGCTCTGTGCTCTCACACTTGCACCCTTCCTCTGGAATGCCTACTATAGCTTTTACCTTCTTGGATAATGCCTAACTATTTTGCAAGTCTCAACTCGAGGGTCTCTTCTTTTCTCTGCATGTAGAACTCCATATCGAGCTGTGCCCTAGCAGTTTTTACATGGTTTTGCAACTGTGTGTCTGTTTTTTTGATTGCAACCTTCTTGATGGCAAATTATTTTTTGGGTGGGTCATTTCTTTTTTCTCTAGTGTATAGCATAGTATTAGATACAGTGGCTATCCAATAATTGTGAACAAACAATAACAATATAATCTTGGTGAAATTCTCCCTTTAGAAACACCTTGTAACCCAACTAGTTCAAGAATGTAATGCTTTTTAGGAAAGCAATTTAGACTTTTATTTTACCATTCTATCTGTTGATATTATATAAAAAGATTCACATGTATTTAAGGATGCACAGGCACACATTTATAGCCATATATCTCTTGGAAGTGCATCTATAACCTAGTTGTCTAACTTATTTAGGGCATTGTTTTCAAATTTATTTTTTTAATTAATAAAATCATACCCTTTGTGGTTATTATTACTCCATGGAGTGCAAGCACAAAATTTAAAACTTCAATTAAAATACATAAAACAAAATAGCAGCAGTTAAAATAACATATTTGATAAATCTCAGCTTAAAATGATGCCCGAATGGGGAAGGGCAATTTAAAAAGATACACACACACACACACACACACACACACAGAAGAAGCTATGAAAAATATAATGTCAATGATTTAGAAATAATCTTTTTTGTACCATAGAGAACAGATGCAGATTTATACTTTGCTCTTTATTTATTTTTAAAATATATTTATCTATTTATTTTCCTTATTTTTCTGGCTGCCTCAGATCTTAGCTGTGGCACACGGGATCTTTGTTGAGGCATGTGGGATCTTTCGTTACAGCACGTAGTCTCCTCATTGCAGCACTCGGGCTTCTCTCTAGTTGTGGTGCTTGGGCTTCTCTCTAGTTGTAACATGTGGGCTCCAGAGTGCGTGGTCACTGTAGTTTGCAGCATGTGGGCTCTCTTGTTGAGGTGCGTGAGCTCAATAGTTGTGTCATGTGGGCTCAGCTGCCCTGCAGCGTGTGGGATCCTAGTTCCCCGACCAGGGATTGAACCCATTTCCTCTGCATTGGAAGGCGGACTCTTCACCACTGGACCACTAGGGAAGTCCCTATAGTTTGCTTTTTTAAATTGTCATCTCTTTTTTTTTTTTTTTTTGCAGTACGCGGGCCTCTCACTGTTGTGGCCTCTCCTGTTGTGGAGCACAGGCTCCGGACACGCAGACTCAGTGGCCATGGCTCACGGGCCCAGCCACTCCGCGGCATGTGGGATCTTCCCGGACCGGGGCACGAACCCGTGTCCCCTGCATCAGCAGGCGGACTCTCAACCACTGTGCCACCAGAGAAGCCCCGTCATCTCTTATTTTGTGTACACTAATTCCTAATTGTGTAAGCAGTCAATATTCATACCATTATTGAAAAAACTGAGAGACTGAGTCACTATCTTCAAAGTATTTTTGATGGCAGGGACATTCCAATTACAATCGGAGGGTGCCAATAGAAACCTAAAGATTGAGAGCGAAATCCTTTATGAAGAGAAGTACATTCTTCTGTCAAGTAAGAATTCTAGTTACCTTGTAATCCTGACTGACTTTGTCTTTAATATTTTGAAATAATCAGAGATCTTTTGCCTCTTATTTGACTGTAAATTATGTTGTTATGGGCTTTTGGCTAAAAAATAGAAGTTGAGTGGAAAACATTTATCTAGCCAATGAGAAAAATCAAAGCAGTGAGGTGAGGAGATATAAAAACCAGTCTACACAATGGTAGGGATTGGTGACAGAAGGTTTTTATCTAAACATTTTATTATTTAAAAAATGTTTTTCAAATGCCTTGAAGGTTTTGTGAGCTTCTGGATAAAATTTCAGGTAGTTTTCCAACTCTCCAATGAAATAGACATTTATCAAGAGCCTGTTATGTGGAAGGCCCCATGGGAGATAGAAGGCTGAATAAGGTACCTGCCTTCAAGGAGTTTATAACTCTGTTGGGGTAAAGAAAATATGTACATGGATAGAACACAGGCAGGTTAAACTTAGTGAATTGAATACAGATGTTTATCTTGTACTCTCCTGAAATAACACTATAATGAGAGTAAAGAAATTGAAAAAGTATGAACTGAGAAGCGTAACCATAAAGGGAGAGGATACAACAACAGAGTAAACCATTTTTAGAAGATAGAAATGGATGGAAAAACTGGCAAAGGTGGAAGACTGTTTCTACGTGCCTACAGATGGTAACAGCAATGAAAACCAAGTCAGATTTTGCTACAGGACTCCAGAAAGTCTCCGAAATTGAAGACACTTGGTATCCTTGAAGACAGGAGTAAAGCATGGAATTGAAAACAGGAGGAATTGGTTGGAAATTTCTATAACAAGAAACTAGAACTCCTTGGTCCTCTTTGCCTCTCCAATGTTAAAAGGAAGCAGCAGTTTTTGAAAAAATTAAACTGGAAAGGCTAATGTGAATGGTGGGAGGGAAGATATTATATTGATAACAGGAAGACTGAATGAAAGTCTGCGTACAGATTGGTGAGACTTGCTGACCTCCTTGGGCTGCTTGGCTGTAAGAAGCAGCTTACAGGCAGGAGAGTGGAAAATTTCCTCTGGGGGTTCTGAAGTATCATAGAATGTCTGTCTATATTTGTTCATAGAGACTGATCTAAACCACTCATTTAAAGGGCCATGTCTCTAGCCAACAGTGAAACCCACCAATTGCCAAATTCCACTTTACACAGTTTTCAAACAACTTTTTAATGTTTCACTCTTAAATGTGAATGGGCAACAACTCAGCAGATATCTGAGTATAGCCTCCAACAAGAAAGGCGGAGGAAAAGAGAGAGAGAGCCATCCAAAAAGAACTCAGAGGAAAATACAGATATGACAGGAAACAGAAGAAATGCAATCTTCCCCCACTCTCAAAGCCATTAACAAAATTCTCAGAAAGCTGAAAGAACATAACGTATCTGCAAATCAAGAACAAATTGTTTCATAAAAAACAATTGGAAAACAAAAAAAAATAACTCTTGGAAATTAAACTTAAGATAGCCAACAAACAAACAAATCACCAAAAAAAATCCCCAAAACAAATAAACCAAAAAAACTGGACAAAAAGTTTGGAAGTTAAACCCATTTTTCATAAAGTGGAAGAAAAAGACAAAGAAATGGACCAAAAGTGAGAAAAGATAAGAACATTAGAAAACGAAACCAGAAAGGCTAATGTCTTACTCATAAAATTTCCAGAAATAGAATAGGAAAAATTGAACAAAAAAGTCATATGAGAATATTTCCCAGAGCTAAAAGACATACATTTCCTTATTGAAAGAGCCCAGTGAGTGCTCAGAATAAGGGCTGACAAAGGATTCACACCCACACACATTGCTAGGAAATTTGGGGACAAGAAGAACATAAAGAAGCGTCTTTAAAAGGCAGGAGAGGAAAAGTAGTTCACATAGAAAGGATCAAGAATTATGACATCAAACTCTTAGTAGCAACAAAGGAAGCTTGGAATTCTATATCCATTCAAACTATAAATTAAAATTAAGTACCCAGCAGACCAAACACATTTTGCATACAAGATCTCAGAATATTTGTTTCCAAAGCACTCATCTGTAGAAGCCACTTATGACTTGCTTTAACAAAATGAAGGCATAGCTAAAATAGAAAAAGACATGGGAAGTAGGACACATAGATTCCACACAGGAAAGAAGAGGAAGGAGTAACTGGGATGACAACAGAGTAGCAAGTCTACAGGACAGCCTAGAAAGGAGCAGAGGGATGGAGGGTTCTTGAAGAACTGGGACAAAGAGAATTGTTTTACTTTTTCTTTTTTCTTTTTATTGAGATATAGTTGATTTACAATATTATATTAGTTTTAGGTGTATAACAATGATTAAAATTTTTTATAGATTATACTCCATTTTCAATTATAAAATTTGGCTATAGTTCATATTCTGTACAATATATCCTTGTAGCTTACCTATTTTATACATAGTAGTTTTACCTCTTAATCCTCTACCCCCATCTCACCCCTCCTCCCTTTCCTCTCCCCACTAGTTTGTCCTCTACATCTGTGAGTCTGCTTCTTTATTGTTATATTCACTAGCCATGTTTTATTGTTTAGATTCCACATATAAGTGATATCATACAGTATTTGTTTTTCTCTGACTTATTTCACTAAGCATTATACCATCATTTCATCCATGTTGTTGCAAATGGCAAAATTTCATTCTTTCTATGGCTAATATTCCATTGTGTATATGTATATATACCACATCTTCTTAACTCTCTCATCTGTTGATGGACACTTAGGTTACTTCCATATCTTGGCTATTGTAAATAATGTTATGAATACTGGGGTGCATGTATCTTTTTGAATTAGTGTTTTCATTTTTTTCTGGATGTATACCCAGGAGAGGAATTGCTGGATTTTGTGGTAGTTCTAATTTTAGTTTTTTGAGTAATTTCCATACTGTTTTCTACACTAATTTACATTCCCACCAAGACTAAAATAGTACTGTTTTTCATTCTATGGTGGCATGATAAATTGACTTAACAATGTTCGGGTTCTTTCTTTTTTTAATTTGATAAAATACATTTGTAAACACAGTTCTTTGGATATTGAGGGAATAGAGATTCATTCTGCTCAGAAGGCAGTATTCATGGAGAAGAATGAAAGCTGAAGGATGAGCATGGTGGAGGCTGTCAATGTTTGACAATCACCATGTACTCCTCTGCATGGTGCAGGCTCCCTGGTGGTTAGAATGGACCCATGTGACTGGCTTATAGCCAATAGGATGTGAATAGAAGAGATGTAAGTCATTTCTAGGTCTGGCCCTTATCCTGCAGAAATAGGCTTGCAATATCCTGTGGCCATTTTTTCTCTAAAGTACTTGGAACAGTTTCTATCACACAGTAAGTTTTATGTTAAATGTTGGCTATTATTATTACCTCAAAAGTAGGGAAGCAAGGAATGGCATCCTAGGGGAAAGTAATGGAATGAAACAGGATGATGAATTCTCTTTGAGGTATGGTGTGTGAAAACAGGAGTGGGATATAAAGATAGTTAGTGTATATAGTTAATGTATTTGTTTGGGCTTGATCAGGGAAGAAGACACAATAAGAGTGATAGGAAATACGGGGCATATTGCAGGGAGGTGACTACACACAATTCTGGGAGCTGGGGAAGGAGTCTATGGAAGGTTGTTACTCTGCTCCTGGGGGTGGGCCCATGGGTCAGCGGCAACTGGCAGTTGGGAAAAGAAGCTGGACATAAAGAGGGAGAGAGCAAAGACAGATGCTGCATTAGAAGCTGCATCTACCACCACCTGTAACCTTGATGACATGAGTGCCCTGCCGAAGGCAAGAAGGTGATCCCAGCAGGTTTAGCGTCACTGTGTGTGAATGGCAATGGAGCCTGGTACCCTCTAGTGACTGGCTTTCAGAACATAATGACTCCTGTCTCACTTTTGGCTTCCAAATCCCATGAAACTTTCTCTTGTGGTCTACTCCCCCAGAATCACACAGGATATAGACTCTGGAAAATGTAGGTCCAGATTAGGGTCAAATTATAAAGGGACCTTAATGCCAAGCTGATGCATTTGGGCTTTCCTGGGTTGGCTATGGAGGGCTATTGAAAACTGACAACATTAATAGATTCAGAATTGAAAGCTGTAGGACCCTCAGCTAAGTTGCTTTTGAGGATGTTGATATGTTGTTAGACTTGATTTTATTCACTGTTTATTGCCCACCTACTGTGTATTTGTAAATCAATTTTGCCTCGTTTCATTACTTAGGAAGGCTCACTGCACTTGTGTTTTTTCCGTTCAAAAAGAATAATCTTTATCACTAGTACATGTTGATAATTCCAAGGACAGAGAATGTTAGACACTGTGGATACAATTCAGTGTCATTGCCAGTAAAACAGTAATAATATCATCTGTTTTTAAAGTGCTTCAGGGCCTTTGGAGGAAAGGTATTACTGGAGGTAGGTATAAAGTTAAAAAGGAAATTCAAGATGAATGATGTTTATATGGTGTAGCTTAATAATGTGTTTCAGAGGGACAGGTGAACTGCAGTGTTTGAGAAAAATGAATGTTGCTACTTAATGGCAGAAGCTGTCCAAGTTTAATCATTTTAAAGAGTAGTTCTCCTTTTTGGCAGTGCTGAAAACAGAGGTGTAGTGACTCTCCAAACAGAAAAAAAATTGCTCAAACTTGATCTTTACGGTGCTAGATACACTCTTCTCCATCTGTTGAAATTTTTTCATCCTTCAAGGTCCACATTTTCACCATTCTTTCCTTGAAGACTTCTCTGATGGCCTCATTCAGAAGGAATAGTTCCTTTCTTTAATTTTCATGGAAATTTGTATCAGATTTTGAAGAACTATTCTCATCACATACTGCTATCTTTACATTGAGATGTAGAGCAAGGGAAAGTATTAGAGAGATCTGGGTTAGAATCCTGGTTCTCTACTCACTGCCCGATCTAGGGCAAGGTACTTAACATCTCTTAGATTCCATTTCAATTTTTGTGAGTTTTGCAAAATTGCATTGAAGTACCAACCACAGAGTGAATGAATGCTAATCTCCCTCATTCTGCTTTTTCTTTCTTTAAATTTACTACACCAGCTCCAACTGGTTTTAATCACTTTAAACGTTAAAGTATTATCTTAATCATTGTTAAAATAAATAACAAGTAAACTGATAAAAAGATCTTAATCATTGTTGACTCCCTCTTAGCATTTAGTCCAAGGTCATGTTGAATAAAGAACATGGAAGCGATCTACTTTAGTTAGAGTTCCTACTGAATAGTGCTGCAGGGTATGGGGCAGATTCCTTGTCTGGAGTCTTGATACATACCTTCCAAGGCCACTTCTTGTTTCATCAGAGAATTAAAGCTACACATCTCAACGGATCTTCTGTGGTGACATCCACTGCTGAAGGTTACACAAAATCAAAAGTACTTCTGGAAAGAACAGAAAGGAGCTTTTGAGGTTTCTCGATCCCTAGTTTTCACTAGGGCCCAGGGGATGCTTTCAGAAGTAGAGCGTGATGGAGTGTTGGCTCCCAGAAGTCCACCTTCCTGTCTTGAGCAGAATATCAAAGTGAAGACGGCCTTTCTGAGAGAGATTCCTCCCATGCTGGGCCCTACTGAAAGACCATTATTAACTCTACCAATTCACATCCAAGTGGCATCAATCATTTGGGTCACACAATGCCTGACTGTAAATTATGACATTATCTCTGAGTAGGAAGGTGATAATAATAATAATCACTTAAGGAAAAAAAAAGCTCTCGGCATGGCCCCAGCCGGCTAAGGAATTTAGCCAGATCTGTCATATTTGTTCTGAACATGAAAGGCTTGGCTGTTCCCTTGCAGGCCCATACATCACTGGGCCTGTCATGGGTTTCTGTAGGACCAGTTGACACAGCTCAGAACAGCAGCTGCTGGATGGCTTTGGGGAGCCTGACTCAAGAAACAGTTGCTGGGGTACAGGGACCACAGGCATTCTTCCAGAGACTGACATCCTGTCGTGCTGTCCTGCCACTGCCCTCAGTAAGTCACAACGAGGTGTAAACTGCTGTCACCGAGATGAAAGGCCCCCTTCCTCTGATCTCTCCACTACAAAATTACTTCAGTGCCGCACTGTATTTTATGTCAATACCTATTTTATTTTTCAAAATTGAAAAAGATATAAGTACATTGTTCCCTGAATTTCTGATGCTCTGGGTAACCTAGCAACCGAGTATGCCACATAGCACACAACAGAATATTATCATGCACTCCACTCAACTAACAAGCAAGCAGCACAGATTTCCCTTGCAGATGATTTAGGCTAAATTAACAGTTAATAGTTGTGATTAATATTAAAACTAATAATAACCTCCCTTTTTCATTTCTTAGAGCTAGATTTGTAGGGAATAATCCTTGGTTCTAATGGTACATTTGGGAGAGTGTTTTTCACTGAGTCTACCTCTTCCAAGCAATTTGCATGGGATTTAGGTAGCCAGCAGCATGCTGCAAAGCGATAATCACATGAAACAGGAGAATACATTCAGGACATTTGGAAACCATGCAAAATTTTCAAGTTCAAAATTGACTCGTGCTTTCCACCTCTGGGAAGATGCTGTCAACAAGGGGCTTATGTGCACTGATTGGGCTGTTTAGTCATGCTGACACTGCCCCTGACCTTCAGAGAAAGCTGTCAGGAAGCCCTTTGGCAAGCAGTTCTAGGACAAGAATGAAGCCAGAACCGGAGTCAGGGTCAGGGAGAAGTTAAGGAGCTCTGACCTGAAAGAACACGGGCAAGGTCATGGCACAGAGCAAGCGTCTGCTGTAAAATGACAGAGGTTACAGGGAAGAGAAAAAAGAGTAAAATAGAAGTTGGACAGAACCAAGGAGGAAAAAAGAATGTCTCTTGGGACAAGGTGGTCGAGCCTAAAAAAGATGTATAGCCATGAAACAGGAGGTGGTGGGCTGTTTTTTGTTAACAGACCGGAAGTTCAAGAGTTGGTGGCTAGGTATCTAAAACGGACTTTTATGTCCACTTGCCCTTCATTCTAGATTTCCTTTTGAGTTGACCCACCTATTTGTGTTTTGTGAAAACCAGCTACTTAAACACACACACACACATACACATACACACATACATTTTCATTAATTGGCCCTTGTGAATAATTCACTATTCACTCTCCCTTCTTTCCCTTCTTTTAAAAGCAATCAGTTTAATTTGGTAGCTTCTTTCCTGAGCCACTGGAAATTTAAGAAGCCTTTGCTACTTTCTTAGAACTCAGACCTCAAAAAGAACCCTTGAAAAGTCCTGCTGTTTCTCTCCTTAACTAGTCACCTCAATCTGAAGAACTAAGGGCCTTTCATTTTGAGTACATCCTGCTGCTTTTTAATAATCTACGAGTGAATTAGGCATTTTTGCCTTCAGGTTACAGCTGTTGCAAATAATGTTTCCTTCCAACCATGGAGAAAATATTTTAATATTTTCTGGGACTCTGAACAACCTGTTATATGAAAAAAGTGCCCAGTGTCTAATCTAAATTGAATTAACTTCATTTGCAAATATCAATACAAAGCTGATTCTTGAAATACTGTTTTTTTCCTCAATTAGAATAAAAATTTAAGGGCACATCTTACTTATCAATAGGCCAAAGCAATTTTACCTATTTAGGAAGCATTTTGATATCGTAGTCAGGAACAGTCCTTCCTGTGTCTGGTTTCTAAGTGCTCACAGTTTGTTCCGATTAAGTAGCGAAAAATTTGGTTGCATTCCTTGCTACGGGGGAACTGACAGGATACTAAATATCGTTGCAGTGCAGCAAAGCATGGAGATGCTCCGAGGACAGCAGAGCTGAAAACATGAATACAATGCATAAGCTTTTGATGGGATGGCAGAAGGGCAATGGGAATCCGGGAATCAACAACAATCTGAAATTGTGCAGTATTTGGATTTGCTCAGTTTTAAGAAAAGTATTTTAGAAAGTAGAGCACTGGCATGATGATTTTTCCGTGGAAGCATAGAAGAATCAGCTGCTTTAAAAAGGCCACATTAATGTATTTGTGCCCAAACACTTGTAAAAGCCAGACCACCCATGGGGAATGTGATCTTGTCAAAGCTGCGGAGGAGTGACCTGTGCATCCGAGGGTTTCTGTTGCTGAGGTGATGGGATGGGAGGCTGGGAGAGATGGCTGAATCTGAATTTGCAAGAGCCCTTCAGGACAGTGGCACAGAAAGGCTGCACCCCTCAGTGCATTAGAATCAGTCTGTTTATTGTTGCAGGTGTGGAATTTTAGGGAGGGTGTGACTTTAAGTGTGGGTCCAAAAAAGTTAACTTTTCTCTTCCCTATTCTAAAATGCTTTCTGTTAAAAGACCACTGATATATTGGAAAAATGTTAAGAGCAAAACTGAGAAATCCTAGGGCAGATTATGAAGACAATTGACTAAAATCTTCATGGATTCAGAGCACTGTAGCGAGAGTCAGGGATTGGGAAAATCACTGTCAGTGAGGAGACCATGGTCCTGTTTTCATCTGAAAATAGCCATGAACAGATGGACATCAATTTAAAAAAAGATTGAGTGGCTTTAAAATCAAATTTGAACTTGGTGAGTTTTATACTGTAAAATGCCAATACTACAAAAAAATACCAAATACTACAAAAAACATCCTTCAAAGTTCTATGTAGACAGACCAAAAAATGACCCTTATAGGTTTACCACAGGATGCTATAGGTAAGTGAACGCCCCCCTCGCCCATGGCAGTGGCCCTGTTGTCAGCCCAGGATGAGGGTGGCCCTGACCACATTGCAGTTTTATACCAAGAATTTGAGAATAGCTCTCAAATATAAGGGTGAAGTGGGCATCCTTCGCCCTCAGTGAATCTTAATGCTTGTCAGCGTTGTGCCCTCCTTCCCTCTTCCATAGATCCCTCTTATTCCAAGGAAGCAGTGTCCTTACAACTCTCATTAACTTTACTGTGTTGGAGTTGTCAATTCCGGCCTTAGTTGGGTATCTACATCTTAAAAGCAAACGCATGGAGCAGGTATCATTTAACCCAAAGAAATACAACGTTGGTGATGTCATTCTGGGCATCATCCCAGTGAAGGAGTCTTATTTTGATGGAGGACAAGTCCAGTATCCCTCAAATTATATCATGCCAGCAAACTGCCTAGAAGTATAACTGCACTCCATCTTTCAATTGAGTGCCGAAGGCCTTACAACACATTCAATGCTTCCAAGCTTTTTATTAGAACATTCAACTTAGTAAAAATCTATTGTTTCAGGTGTAGAATTTTGCCTATCTACACAATCTGCCTTGGTATATTTTAAATTTAAGTTACTTGATAAAAGAAGATAACATTGTTAGAAACCATTGTAGTAAACATCTTGATAAAGACACGATGGGTACTATGTTATATCATTTTACTCTGATTAGAAGTCAATATAATATGCTTAGAAAAGTATTAGAAGGTATTAGAGGGTAATACAATATGCTGAAAAACTGCTTAAAATTGTACAATGTTTAAGCAGTATTCTTGATTAAAAATATGATTATGGTACGATTCAGCAAACAACCAATAAACAATCCAAAACCAAAACTAAACAAGTCCCTTCTGTGATTTCAAATTACGTATTATTATTAAGTATGTTAAACAATAATGTTCCTAATTTTCTTTTACCCATCTCCCCCATCCTTTCTTGGTTTCTTATTTCACTGTCCACCCCATTTTGGAATCTTTCAGACATATTCTGACAAAACAGGACAGCCATTCTTCTCCCGTAGAAGCAGCTCCCAGCTTGGGGGAGTGAGGTTAGTGGGCTGCAGGACCCTGTAGTTGGCAGCACCGCCAACTGTCCCCCGACGTGGGGTAGGCAGAGTGGGCATTTATGATAACTGTTGCTTGCAGCTTCCTAACAAATAAATTCTTTTGTCTTTTAGTGGCTCCCACAACAGCTTTCTTTTGCCACTTTGTGAGTGGTATGTCTTAAAATTCGAGTGAGGCCGTCCGCCTGGGTTTTACGTTGTATATGAAGATACATAGCAAATCAGGACTGCATAGACTTCATAAAGAAGATGTTCTGTTAGCGGAGAATTCGGAGCACTGAGAGAACGTGTGAACTGGGAGGGCCCACTACTCCATTTCTTAGGAGCCCAGGATGCCTGTCAAGGAGAGATGGTTGTTTCCACTTGTTCCTGAATAATTCAGTGCACTTCCTCCCAGCCCTTATTTCTTTGCAAGCATTTGGTGGACATCAAAAAAAAAAACAAACAAAAACTTTCTGGAAAAGGTCTAAAATTTCTTTTTCATCAAGATAAAGATTCTGTGATATTATATTTTTTTCAAACCCCAAAAAGAAAAAACTTGAATAAGGAGGTTTGCAATTACATTTCCTACAGCCTCACCTAAGCCCTTTGCATTGAAGTATTTAAAATGTATGTAGAAAAAGATCATGACAATTGAGGAGGCATTTTTGTTTCAAAAAATAGAATGCCCATCCCTGAATTTAAACATGAACTTTTGTCCTAGTTTTCCATGTGTTTTTGAGTTGTAATGATCAAAGTGCCAACTATGAGGTAAATAGGTGGTACCAAGAAGTGACTAGTTTACACTGTTTAAATGTTTCTAGTTTCTTTCATTCAAGGAGTATGAAGCATCCCACAAACACTGGCACAAGCTGGAGATCTGACATCTACATTGGGAGGGTAGCTTTGGCCTCATTCTCTTGCACTGAACAGCTGGGAAATGGTATCTAGAGTGTGTGTGTGTGTGTGTGTGTGTGTGTGTGTGTGTATGTATGTACATTTATGTGGCTCTCTATTAAGAGATGCTTGTTAGTTAATATGTTTAAGTTTATGCATTTTTTCCTAATAGTTTCCAGTACCATGTGTACTTACCTAATTTGTAATCCTTGGAAATCTGTTTACTTCCCCAGGAATTGGAGATATAAGTATAGCTTTATTTCAAGGTGGATTTACTTAAAATAAAGACAACATCAAAAATGAAAAAAAAAAGAAGCAACAATAGCAATAACAACAACAAAGGCCACTTCATCCCCAAATATATACTCACACATACACAAAAGAAACATTTACTAGTTGGGTCCATTAGTTCTAGTCACAAACTGCAGACAACTGATATATCAGAGGAATCTTCTGCTCTGGTCATCTCCCTGCAGGGTCATCTGCTTGGCAGTAGGACAATGCTAGACACATGCTAACAGGGTTAATTGCAGCCACACGTAGGTTTTCTTTTTGGTTGACAGGGCACTGCCTTAAAATTGATCTGCTCACTGTCGAGGGACTAATTCTGGACTTCCTTTCAGCCCCATCCTCACCCCGTGACAGACTGCTGCTACCTACAAGCTCTTGGACACACTTGCCTGGGTTTGCTGGAAGTGTGGGAACAGGCGCAGCGCTGGGTCAGAGGGCAGGGAGCCAATGTCGTTACATGCATGTCTCCGCTTTTGTGCTGGCTCTGGCTTCGTCCTACTTTATGCAGATTCCACCTCTGCGAGATCCAGATTGTGCCATATGGGATTCCTGTGTATTACTAGCGAGGACACATGCCTGTGGGAACTATTCTAATGAAGGACCAACCCAGGCACTGCTGCCTAAACAGTTGCTTTTCCCAGGAGAATTTTTACAAGGGGGGCTTAGGGGTGACGTCTGGGGGCAAAGACATTCTCAACGTCTGGGAAAAGAGTTGTGTGTCTGGTTCTTTACAGAGTGTACGTATGGAAATGGGAAGTTTTAGGAGAGAATTTTCTGAAGAAAAAAATTTACTTTGTTTTCTTTGTATTTCTTTCCTCTCCTTTTTTTCCCCCCTCCTTTCTGCCCTTTGTTCTTTTATTACCATTATTTTTGGTGTATGGTCTTGTGTATTTGCCTTTATCACTTCTGATGTTTGCTTTCCTTCCATCTAATTATGCTCAATTTTAAAATGTCATGCTTGGATTTTCTCTCCGATAGATTCTGTTGCTTATCTGTTACTTCAAGTCATATTTCCTTTGCTGATTCTGCATTCCTTTATCAGCCGTCATAGATTTTGAAGCTATATCTCTTCTTCTCTTCCTCTTATGTAATATAAGTTTGTATATTTCTTTTTTTTTTTTTTTTTTTTTTAACATCTTAGTTTGTATATTTCTAATCCTCGGCACTGATGCTCCTCCTTCTTCCTTTTTTCAAACCCTCTGTCATATGGTTTCATTTAATTATTTTTTATAGAATCATTCATTTTATAGTAACTAAATAAAAACAACACTCTTTTTGTCTTTCTTCTCTGTCTTCTATTCAATCTTCTTTCCATCCTTATCCCATTTTTAAAGCATTTCATCTTTTTATTAATCTTTTTATGAGATATAATTCTTGCTGTCTATTTCATGAGTGCATCCACCTCTAAATCCCAATTTCTCTATACTCACTTCTCTTTTTATAAATGTACTTCTCCTCTCTTTCTAGTTTTAAGTGAAGATTTTATTGATTGCAGATTTTGTTGTGATTTGTTTTAATAGTTGTCGTCCTCTGTATAATGCAACTACTTTTAAGACCTTGAGATTGAGTCTTGCTTAATTGAAGGAGTGCATCACTTGGAGTTAGATGATCTGGATGGGGCCTAACTCAATCTCTAGCTGTAGGTTCACTTATGTCACTTATTCATTACTTACTGAATGTATTAACCATGTTTCAGTGTCTGATCTGTGCCACCATAGTCCTAGGAAAATACCAGGACTGTTTTCTTGATGACAACGTTTCAAGTTGTCAATAGAAAAAAAGATCGAGAGCTGACACCTACAAGGCTTTCTCCGGCTTATATTTTACAACTTCAATTGAATTGCTCAATGGCTCTTTCCAAATAACATTGGTCTTTCATAGAGACATATCCCTGGAGTTAGTCTCAGTTGTATTTATAGCTGGAGGTGAATTAACAAGTAGGTCTTTTCTTACCTGTGGATGATATGTTTTAACAGGTGCTGAGGAGCCTGTTGGCGTCCCCAAATACCTGTGCTGCTTATACCTGATACTCTATAGTTAGAAATTCATTCCTTTGGCTTAAGAAAGAGTTATGTGTTAAAATATAAATACTCCTGGGAGGGTAATATATTTAGTCATTAATACCTCGTAAGATCTTTTCTCTTTCTAAAGGTTACATTTTGGTAACTTTAGGGGAAAAAAGTTAGAAACTGTAGGGAATTTTGTTTTTTTTTTTTTGTGGTACGTGGGCCTCTCACTGTTGTGGCCTCTCCCATTGCAGAGCACAGGCTCCGGACGTGCAGGCTCAGCGGCCATGGCTCACGGGCCCAACCGCTCTGCGGCATGTGGGATCTTCCCGGACCGGGGCATGAACCCGTGTCCCCTGCATCAGCAGGCGGACTCTCAACCACTGCGCCACCAGGGAAGCCCGGGGAAGTTTGATAGTACTAAAGATACAAGAAATTTGTGTTTTGCTTATTATCAGCCCTACTATGATAGCAACTACCTGCCATAGAATAAAACCTTTCATCATCTTTCATTGTCACAGTGTTTTAGGGTCCTGGCTTACATGTGTTGAACGAGAATAACTTTTAACAGGGCCTCCTTTCATTTTCAAAAATATCCTAATTTGATAATATACATGGTCATCTTACTTCTGTGTAGCATGGTAGGGCAGAGGAGATAAAGGAGAAACATTTAAGAACAATGTCATGTTTATTGCTTATAAAATTTTTTACTAATTTTATTATTTATTTCAAATTTTATTTTTATTTATTGCTTTGTTGATTGTGTATTATTTGCTATATTCTCCATTTCTTTTGATTGGTCTCTTTGATAATACTCATCATTGCTATTTCTTGGTATAATTTATCTACTTTGTTCACCTGTTCCTATTCTGACCTAAGAACAGACATAATCCTCCAGTTCTCTGATCTGATGCTCTGTGAAGGGCTGATGCATGGCCTTCTGATATACATATTTATATCTGTTAGGACCAGCTTGGGTGAAGCCTTTATTCTGGAAGTTCTCATGTTATAAAATCAATAGCAGGAGATTAAGGGTTAACTTTTGCTCCTGCTATTTACAGGCTGTATGACTTTGGATAAGTCATTTAACCTCCCTGAACCTTGATTTCCTCTTTGTTAAAGTGGGGATAATATTACTTACCTCTCAGGGATATTGTGAGAGTTAAATGTGATCATGTACATGAAGGGCCTGGCACAGAGAAGCCGAATGAAAATATATGACCCTTTTTCTTGCATGGTTTCAGTTGAGATAGGTTATTACTTTAAAGAGGTTGATCTATAAAAAGTGATAATATTATACTTTAGTTTACTAGTGCAAATATCCAGGTTCTTTAGAGGATCACCTTCCTGGTACCAATTTACTTCTGGTTTTCTTTTTCCAGAATAAAGTCCATCATTCCAGACATCATTTTAGGATATTCAGGAAATGTAGAAGCATTCTTTCAAGTTCCATCAGGAGGCTAAGTTACCAAAGGTCAATTTCTGGTCAAAAGCATATATTTCTCTAGATTTTCAGGGAAAACACATTTCAGGGTCATAAACACAGACAGGTATCATTTCCATTATGTTCTCTAAAAAAAGAAAGAAAGAAACAGACTTGAGTCCCAAACAACCTTCCTGGATCTCTGTGAGTGCCCCGCGAAGCTCTCACAGCCTTTCAGGTTTGCAGTGGTCAGTGGTAGATTTTCAAACCTACAATAATCCCTTTGTTATCTCTCCCATTACCCTGACTGCACATCACTCCAATCATCTTCCACCAAGGATTCTGGAGAGAAAGAAAACCAAATATTTTTCTGACTTTTTTTTTTTTTCTTAAACCAACTAGCATTTAATATGGAGATTTAAAAATTTTCATTTGGACTCAAAACCCGAGTCAATATGACTATATGATTTAGGTTCAATTTAGATTTAAAAAAATAGGGAAATAGAAAAATAATTCACACTCTAGTTCAAGTTTGCTTCCTTTTATCATTTACTGAAACAGGTGGTTGAAGGCATTATTATAGTAAGATGGTTTTTAAAAGAATTTATGTTTAGGGTAGATCCAGAGTGGAACTATGAGTTTACAAGAATACCATGATTCAACATAGATCGGGTGACATTTGAAGAGGATTTGGGCAGGGCAGCCCCATCCTGTTCCTTGGCAGAAGAAAAAGAATTTATAGTGTAGAAGTGGGATTGCTTCCTCTTCCTTTCACTTATATTGCTACACTACCTACAAAGTTAGTCTGCATGCAACAGGACATTTCTTTAGCTGGTTTGGTGGTGGTTATCAGGCTAGATCCTGTAGTTTCAATTTAGTTGAAAGCCAGAGTAAAGTAGTTTTTTATCCCAGGAGCTTGCATGAAGGGGTACAGAGGATTAAGAGACTCATTATATACATCAGCCTGCACCAGTAACCTAAACTTGCACCATAAAGGTGATATTTGTGTTCATCCTTTCAAAAGAGGAGTCTAAGCCCTGATTTTCCATTGTCAGAGGTGATAAGCTACTATAGAGACTCAACTCAAAGAGCCACTAATCCCCATAAAAGGCCAGCAAATGAAGAAGAGAGGTTAAGGTCGTTGACTAGAAGCTACAGTGTTCTTTACTGATAGAAGGGATGTTGGCTAAAGAAAGTTCTTTTATTTTCAGAACTACTTTACTAGGGAAGAAAGCTGAACTTGCCGCTATAAAAAATAACCTCGTTTGAAACACAACTAAGCCAATTAAAGAGACGGCTTCATTTTTTTGGAGGAGTCCCCAAAGAATGAAGCATGCTTTGTGTAAAGGAAATAATGTCCTTATATGCCCAAGTTTTCCATGGTCATTTTCCTTTTTCATTTAGGTTTTGTTGAACTGCCACATGTGCGTGCACATGCCATGTGTTTATGCGTAAGAGGTACTTCTCTATTCAATAGAATAGGTGAGCTTCACTCACTGATTGTGATAGTTTATGCCTTAGTATATCTGCTTCGGCATTTTCCTGTATAGGAAGACTGAAATCATTTGAACAAGGTGAAACCTTTAAAATACTTCTCTTTTCTGAAAAGAAATGAAACTCTTCTGCTGTTTCCATGTATTGTTCCTTACTTCTAATATGTAATGCACATGAGATCCTTCTTGAATAGTGGCTTTTGTCAATCACGTGTTTGGAAGGGCCTAAGGAGCCACTGAGATGTCACTATTCTAGAAACACACTTTACAAAAAAAGTGTGACTTGTAGTTTCCCAGTGTTTGTTCTCTAAATTGCATTAGAGGATGAGGTAGATCATGAGAGGGTATAGAATGTAGATAAGAGATAACTTTAAAATGTTTAATCAGCAAGGTGTTGCCTAGGTGCAGAACACTTAGAGATTTTTAAAAATTCTCCATGTTCTTCATTATTAAAGACATTAGAGCATGATGGATGCCATTCACGCACCCTGTTATTGTAATGGCAATATGGATTGCTGAATCCCTTCTAGTCTAGTGCTTTTTGCCTTACTGCAAATATTCTATATTGGTTTTGATAGTGATTCTTGATGTATCCAATTCTGACCAGTAGGACAATTAAGTTATTGTTGGATTTAAGTCACATTAACATCTTTAGATCTGGGATAATGATGAAGTAGGAATCAAGCTGCATTTCAAGGATATTAGTTTTCTGTTGTTGCATAACAAATGACTACAAACTTAGCTGAGACAACATCCACTTTTTGGCTCATGGTTTTGTAGGTAAAACGTCTGGCACAGCAAGAATGGGTTTTCTGCTCAGGGTCTCACCAGCCTGAAATCAACACGTTTGTGGGCTTTGTTCTTTCAAGCTCACTTGGCTGTGGCAGAATTCAGTTCCTTGTGGTCACAGGACTGAAGATTCCATTTCCTTGCTGGCTATCAGCTGGGGGCTGCTTTCATCTTCTATGGCTACCCACATTCCTTGCCCTGTGTTTCCTTCTGTCTATAAACTAGCAATCGAGAAACTTCCTTGTGTCAAATCCATCTCACATTTTGAATCTCTCTTTTTTAGGAAAAGCCCTGTTCCTTTATAAGGGTTCACCTGATTAGGTCAGGTCTACTCAGGATTATCAACTGATTTGGGACTTAATTATAATTGCAAAAGCCCTTCAGAGCAGTACCTAGCTGGGGTATTGTTTGATTGACTAAACTGGTAGAGGGTGTGTGGACACCAGGGAGTAGAAATTTTGGGGGCCATCAGAGAATTCTGCCCACCTCACCAAGAATATTGTTCATCCAAATCCAAGTTAGTGGGGTTAATTAAAATTTTAAATTACAGAGATAGTCCAGTACTAATAAAAGAATTTGGCCTGGGCTTCCCTGGTGGCGCAGTGGTTGAGAGTCCGCCTGCCAATGCAGGGGACATGGGTTCGTGCCCCAGTCAGGGAAGATCCCACATGCCGCAGAGCGGCTGGGCCCGTGCGCCATGGCCGCTGAGCCTGCGCGTCCGGAGCCTGTGCTCCGCAACAGGAGAGGCCACAACAGTGAGAGGCCCGCGTACCAAAAAAAAAAAAAAAAAAAAAAAAAAAAAAAGAATTTGGCCTTTGCCTTGGTGATTAATACTGAAGCACTTAATGAACTACTTTATTTACTCTTACAGTTAACCCAAAAGAATCATGCCAGTTTGGTTGAACCTTTCTATTGATATAGACGTAAAACAAAATACAAATAAAGATATATACATATAGATATATACTTTACATTCCTGTAGGGGACAGACCTGACATACTAACTGTATAAACTGGTAAAGTGATCTGTTTAAATTAAGCAACATTTATCATTCATTTAGAATTAACTGTGTTTCAGGCACTATCTTCAATGACTGAGATCAAAATGGGGTGCTATATCTCAAGTTAATTTCTAAATCTAATTAAATTTTAATTAAAACTTCAAAGGAATTTTTAGGATATTCCAATTTATATGCAAGGATAAGCAAGCAATAATAGTTCATTAAAAATGTATTAATAAAAGGGAGGAGTCCTCTAAATGATACTTAATAATTTGGCAAGACTATAATGATTAACAGAGTAGGTCAGCACAGGAATGTAGGCAGATCAATGGAACATAATTAAAACCCCAGAAAAATCAGAAACATACACACACACATATACATACACACACACACATAAGGTAGATATTTAAATTATTTTGGGCCGAGGAATAAGCTTAAGAGTGATCCCTAAGCAGAAGCCAACACAGAAAAAATTCATAGGTTTAATTCAATAGGAAACAAAATCGTCTGTGGATCAGAAAGCATCTTAAATAAAATAAAAGTATACATTATAAAATAAGAAAAAAAATATTTTCACATATATGTCAGAAAAGGGTTAATGGCACTACTGCATAATGAGCTTTTACAAATCAATAAGTAAAACAATTCAAGAAGAAGAGAAGCTAAAGGAATAAGTTCACAGTGAAGAGACAAAAATGACTTTCCTCAAAAAATACTCAGAATAATAATCAAAGATACTAAAATTAAAACAGTGAGATATCATTTTCACTTACAAAACTGGCAAAGATTTTTTTTTTAAAGTTTGTGTATTAAGTGCTGAAGAGAATATGGGGAAATGGGCACACAGGCCCTCTGGAAGCTGATCAATTTGTAGAAAAATCCTTAAAGTATGTATATGTACTCTTTAACCCAGATTTCAGTTTTTATTAATATGTCTTTTAAAATAGCTAAGAATAAATACAAAGACTTAACCATGATATTTATTGCACTATTACCTATAAAAATTAGATATAGTGTAAATGTCTAACAATAAATCATGATAATTTCATAATATAGACTATTATATAGTATCGTGTACTATTTTGTAAAAGAATATTTCATTCCCTGAGTGTTAATTATATATATAATTTTAAAATATCTTTTCCCTACTATATACAACCAACGTTCTCTCCCTCTGTCTCTCCCTTTGTCTCTCTCTCTGTATGTGTATATATATAAAATTTTATATCTATAGTTCCCCCAAATTAACAATTTGCCTCATATCCCAAATGTTAAAAATTTAATTGTCTCTGGATTATGAGATTATAGGTAATCTAAATTTTATTTTAGCCGATTTTTATTTTCTAAATTTTCTATGATAAACATGCTATTTTTAATGATCTATCCTACCCTTATTATAGATATTTTTATTACACACAAAAAATCGGCAATGAAACACAGAACAAAGAACACAGATTTTGGGATCTGTTGAACCTGCATTTGAATCCTGGCTCATGCCTCTTTGCTTATCCTTGGAATGATTGGGACTGGGTCAGTTGTCAGCCATGATCCAATCAACCACAGCCAGAGAAAGTAAGAACATGTGTTCAAAATACTGCTTCCAAAGGACTAGCTGTCAGTAGAGGTTGTAAGTGTTGTAGCTAGTCTCCCAGGTATGGATAACTGAACACAGAATTATAATACAATAGGATGTGGTAGGCTTCTGGATTGAATAAAGAACTATGGAATCATGGAGAAAGGGAAAGAAGACTCCTGAGAAAACGTCACTGAAAAGGTGACTTTTAAATAACCTTTCAAAACAGTATAATTCACCAGATGGAGAAGAGGAAGCTGGACAGGTAAGATGTATTAGAAGCAGAAGAGTCATCATGGAAGAAGCGTGGAGGCATAAAAAATCTGTGTGCATTTGGAGGATAGTGGGAAGAATGGTTAGAGTGAGGAGTGAATGCGGAAAGAAAAGGCTAGAAAGGTAAGTGAGAGCTAGCTAGTTTCTAAGTCTGAATATTTAGAGCAGCCACTTTGCCATGTGTTTGTTATTGTGAAAATGATAGTATTTCAATTTAAAGGATTCCCTGTTGTCACCCAGGGATTCTCAGCCCTGGCAGCACTTTAGAATCACTTGGGAGCTCTTAAGAAGCAGGGCTGCCTGGGGACCCAACCTGGACCCAAAATCCAAATTTCTGAGGGTTGGGTTTGAGTATGTGTTAAAAGTTTCCCAGGTGAGTGAAGTGGCAATTGAAGAAGGTTAAAAGTCACTGTTACAAACTATGCTATTTGACCTGTCTCCTGTTTTCTGAATAGTCTCTAACTCCCTCTTTGGATTCAGCCTATTAAAAAATACACACCATGCTCTCTGGGCATTACTAGAAGATTAGCCTTGCCTACAATTTTCCAAGGCTATGGGGTCCACTGTATGACTTTTAGAGTTTGATAACTCATCTCTAACTTTAACAGTTTTTTTTTTTTTTTTTTTGTGGTACGCGGGCCTCTCACTGTTGTGGCCTCTCCTGTTGCGGAGCACAGGCTCCGGACGCACAGGCTCCGGACGCACAGGCTCAGCAGCCATGGCTCACGGGCCCAGCCGCTCCGCGGCATGTGGGATCTTCCCGGACCGGGGCACGAACCCGTGTCCCCTGCATCGGCAGGCGGACTCTCAACCACTGCGCCACCAGGGAAGCCCTCTAACTTTAACAGTTTTATCACATTCCAGTTTCTTTATGATTTGCAACTCTCAAATCTCCAAGATAAACTCACCAAGAAATTTCTACCATCATTTATCTTTTGTCCCAGAGTCATGCTACTGGGGCCTTACCAGACTCCCTCTATGGCAAGTCTCTGTTTTCTACTCTTAAATTCAACCCTGCAGCCATTTTCTGCCTTTCTTGGCTATGACCATTTTTAACGGATTCTTCTTTGGGAATTTTTACTTCTCACAAAAGTGGGTATAGCTTTCCTCTAATCTTATAGGGCGAAAATTTTCCAAAGATGATCTTTCACTCTTAGAACATTTATTTTTCCTTACAATTGTCAATATTCTTTTTTTTTTTTTTGAGGCTGACAACTCTAGGCTTTCTTTATTACAACATTATTTCTGAATATGGCAAACGTGGAAGAATAAAAACTTTAAAACTATGCTACTTTTTAAAGAGGGCACTCGTAGGACACAGATTATTTCATTTATAGTGAGGGTTAACCAGGCTGCCTGGGTTTTCTCGTCTCTAATACCTCATAAGTGAATCAGGGGATTCATCAATGTAAAAGGCATCAACCATGGCCCCATAGTCCTAGAACTAATGAACACTTAATAAAGCCTAGCCCTCTCCAGCAAAGTCTGAATGGCACAGGCTAAAGAAACATGGACTTTCAATCCATCAATTTCTATCTCACCTTGACAGCAGTCATGAATGCCTTCCAGTGCCAAAGCAGGGCAGACTTGTAATTCAAAAAGACTAAGATTTTCAAACCTTGAAAAACCACTTTGGATTTATGGGCCAGAATTGAAATTTTATTCTGTTTCCCAAGCATAGAACTCTCAAAAAAAGGGCCATATGGGAGCCTACCTAACTTGCCTTCAGAGGAATGCAATAGACTGTAATGTTCTTTTATGGACCTCAAATGCACCAAACCAAACCTTTTCACCTTTGAGACTCATAATCTATAAATATTCAAGAATCACTGTTACCTCACTTTGCCTAAACATGAGTTTGTCATACTGACCTTCAGTGGAACAGATATTGAGGACAGTTTCTCTCATCCAGTTAATTACTTTCTGGTGTGTTCTGCTGCTTCAGATTTTGTCTGAAGAACCTAGTCTTCACTATGTTCTCAGCTTTTGGATTTCTATAGCCCTCATATCTTTCGTCATTTAATGTTATCTCCTGGTGTCTTCTGAAAAACAGAGTGATAATCTCTGAGAAACTAATTCTGTCTTTTGGATGGTGAAAAACCTGTACTTAACAGGGCTATTTTAAATTTTCCTATCAGCTGAAGACATGTTCTTGATTTTTTTGTGCAAACATGATTAGATGTTCAATTTATAACTTAATTTAGGAATACATTATGTAATCTACACTTAAAGACTGTGATGGAACAAATACAGGTTTTCTAGAACTGAAGTGAAGTGGAACTAAAAATCTTTAGTAGTTTGGCCCACTGTTAGAAACAAAATTTTCCTACATGAGTGAAAATAGCAGTCCACCATGGATTGACACAACATGCCCAGGCAATCATTTAAGAGACCAAAAGCACTTTTTAAACATTTCTATCCACCAAAGACTTTTGTTAACATTGAAGGGGTGATTAAAATAAAAAGAAACAATTAAAAATTAATGATTATCATGTTTTCAATTATGAAAATTGGCTATGTAAAGGAACATGTATATTAAAGCATCAATGTGGGATGATTGTGATGTCAGAGCATCCAGAAACAGTCCAGGTCAGGTCTCCCCTTTCTCACAGAGACCAGACAGAGAGGGACTTGCTCAGGGTTCCACAGGAAGTCACTGAGAATGTACCTCCATTGTCTCAGCATTAGGGATGAAAATTGAACTGGGCACCTGTGTCCCACATCACCTTTGCTAAATGCTGAAATTTTTAATGTTTTTATATGGGGAACTAATATATAAATATAAAATTTATAAAGTGTTAACTATGGTTTTCACGTATATGAGAAAGTTAGATCTCATTATCCCTAGCTATAGTTTCTGAAGTGATTCTCACTGATGCTGTACACATCTTTTGAAATAGTATACTCTAATAAAAGCAATAATTTACATGATGTTGATGAAGAAGGCAACATGTAGCTAACATATGCATGTCTAGATCAGCGTTTTCAAATCATATCCATTGAGATGGCAGTGGTGGTCTGTGAAAAAATGGTTCTCTGATGAAATAAATTTGGAAAACTTGGCTTAGAGAAAGTTCAACAAGTTTCTTTCCCATAGGGCTACTTAGAGCCTGTATTAATCTAATGAGCCCTGTGAATCCCCCTGTTGAAGTATATGATGTAATATTGAAACTGTGGGTAATCACTAGTCAAATCTATTTCACCTGCTTTCACAGCTTGTTTTAATTGTTGTTACAAAAGACTTCCACGTCCTCCAAGGTGCTCGCAGCCCCGAGTTGTTTCCCAGGAATTGGGAGTCAGCTGTGTCTAGTTTGAGCTAAGCTGGTTAAGACTGGATAGGACCACTGACCCCCCACCTGGGCATGCCTGAGTGTCCGCATGGTGACCTTTTGACAGTGCAGGACTGAAAACTCCACCCTTAGATCATACTAAGAGTCTCCACGTTTGAACATGCTGTAGCTTAGTTACATCTGAGCAAAACCACAATTACTGACTACCAATTACTGCACCTTTTTCCAATCACCTTTCCCCACGTCCGTCACGCCCTCCACGCCCCCCATGCCTCAGACCGCCCAGCCGCTTTATTTGTTAGCTCATAAATACCCCAGCCTCTTGCCTTCGGGGAGGTAGATCTAAGGTTTATTTTTCTGCCTTCTCGCTTGTTTGCTTTGCGGAAGAAACTGTTGCAGACCGCCGTATCTCAGCGTGCTGGCTTGCTGCGTGTTGGGCGAAACAAGTCTGGTTCGTAACAATATTTCCCAAGTATCTTTGCTAAAGATTTTTTTAATCTTTTTTTTTCCTCTAAATAACTGTTAACTGTTCTACCGGGATGCTTGTGTTTTGAGAAACACAGTTTAGCAATGTTCTAGAACTTCTCTTTCAGCTTTTCCTGTAACTTAATTCAAAATAATTACGTTGACATTTATGGTCTCAATTTAAAATTTGCTGGAGTTCTACTATGAGGGGGATCTAGTCCAGATGGGTTCTGTGACTTAATAGTTGGCTGTCTCTTCTCTCTACTCCCTTTCTCCAGGAAGTCTCTCTTGACATTCTGCTCTAACATCTCTTTCATTCTATTGATACTCACCATGGATATTCCCCTTATTTGAGTTGCGGGGCCTCTTTCACTGGACTGCAAGCTCCTTGAGGTCAAGAACTCTGCTGTATTCTTTGCATTCCTATTTCCTAGCACAGGGCCTCCTGTTTATTAATTCAGCAGATTGTTTTTGATACCACAAGACAAAGTCTTTCCAGAGCTTCTACAGTTTATTGGGGGAGAGAAAGAAGCAATGGCTGTAACATAGGGAAAACGTCGTGGAAGAAGATATGCAGGCTGTTCTCAGAGGGACACTCTAGGGAAAGTTACCTGAGGGAGTGATACCTATTTTGAGACCCTAAAAATGAAAAGGAGCTAGTGGAAAGGGGCATGTAGGGGACTATGGGTTGGAAGACTTAAAGGTTCTGCTTCCCCCAGGAATATATTATCACCTTACTTGTATGAAGCTGTTCTTCCTTTCATTGAAAGCAATTTCCTTTTAATTGTTAAAATTATTGAATCCATTTTTGAAGTTTGATGAAAGTTTTGGAGAAAGCCCCAAGAGGTTTACTTTCACAAATATTTTATTGCCCTCACATTCTTATTGCTATCGTTACAGGGATTCACTTCACATTTCTATCAATACTATATTTTTGGTATATTACTTTGTAAAATAATATTCACAACTGAAATTTTATGCATAAAAACAGTATAAAGCAGTGAAATATATCCAGCATGTGTCTATTTTATAAGTATATTTTAAAAATACCTTTTTTTTTTTTTACTGACTTTATTTTTGAAATTTCATTTAATTTTTTTTTTTTTGCGGTACTCGGGCCTCTCACTACCGCGGCCTCTCCCGCCGCGGAGCACAGGCTCCGGACGCGCAAGCCCAGTGCTCACGGCCCATGGGTTTATTTTATAAGTATATTTTAAAAATACCTTTTTTTTTTTTTACTGACTTTATTTTTGAAATTTCATTTAATTAATTTTTTTTTTTTTTGCGGTACTCGGGCCTCTCACTGCCGCGGCCTCTCCCGCCGCGGAGCACAGGCTCCGGACGCGCAAGCCCAGCGCTCACGGCCCATGGGCCCATCCGCTCCGCGGCACGCGGGATCCTCCCGGACCAGGGCACGAACCCGCGTCCCCCGCATTGGCAGGCGGACCCCCAACCACTGCGCCACCAGGAAAGCCCTTTTACTGAGTTTAATCATTACCATGATGCTCAACAAGTTTTCATAGCCTTTTTGTGCATATATTATCTCATTTGAAGTGATAAATTCACCCCATTTTCAAATCACTATTAACTCCCTAAACAAGACTGGAATTGTCCCTTTCTAGGTAGCCCCAACTCCACAGATGCAGAAGAAACTGAGTCAGAAAGATGACAGTCTGGGCACAAAGTGGTATTATATAGGGCACTTAGCAATTTTGGGGTTACCAAACATTTATGCATTTTGTTATGTAAATTTGTTGGGTTTCTTTATTTTCTGGATAAGCACTTCATTCTAGAGAGCGTTGTAAATTGCTCTTGGTCATCTTATGTGAGAAATTACTTGTGTTTAGAGAAATAATAATTTATGCTTTACTTTACAGACTGCATACTGCTTAGGGTAGAAGGGCTGTGAGTTTTAGTTTTGACTCGCTGGCACCTCGATATTCATTTGCTGAGACAGTTCAAAACATTTAAGCTGTGTTGCTATTACTATTCTAATGTCATATGCAGGTGCAGACTGCTTGTACACACAGTGTCTGTCAGTGGTTGTGTTTTTTACGTTTTCTTAGCCTAGGTCCCAAAGTGTCCTTCAGTGTCTTGAAAGTGACTGCATGAGCAGCAGGTTAAGATTGATGTCAATCAGCTGCAGTTTTTCCTTAGTTCTAAGATAAGAATCTGTTGTTAACCAATGATTGTTTATAAAGGTAGCAGGAAGAAAGATGATCATGGGGTGGTTAATTCCTTGGAGATTAAAAATGACCAGATCAGGTGGTCAGAAGACAGTGCATTGAGTTTTAACTATCTTTGAATATATGAATACCTCTTTTCTCTAGAGATCATTCATTTGTCTACTGAAACGAATTGAGGATGCAGCTAAATAGATAAATAGAAGAAATTAAAAATAGCTGTACGGAAGAATTTCTTTTCAGAGCAGAAACTCCATAGCCAATAAGAGTCTTACTGCACAATAATTGATGTTTATTATGACTCCAAGTCACCAAAATGATTACATCGGTGTAATCAGTTTAAGAAGGCAAGAAAGTATGAAGTACAATTCAGAAGGAGTTTAAAGAGTTAAGTCAACAAAAGTTTTGATGCTAAGATTCATTTGTGTGGAAAAAATTGTCCCCTTTCAATGCTAAAAATGAGGGGTCATTGTACTTTATAAAGTAGATGGGGTCTTTATATGGGTGTCGAGATTTCCCCCAGACACTTAAGTTTTTAAAAAGGATACTGCAGGGGACCCAAATTTGGAGGCTTTATTTTCTGATTAATCTTATGAAAGGAGAGAGAATAACTATGTTTAATCACTTGCCCTTTCATTTGTTCTATATTTCATGAAAACTTTGATGTGTCTCTGCCCTCTTCAGAGAGCCATTTACTGTGTATCCTGTCATGTTATATATTATAACAACCCCACATGGTTGTATGTAACACCATACAATATATATATATGTGACAGCTAGTTGTAACTATGCCAGTGAAGATGATCAGATTCCATTATACATTTTAAAAAGTCTATATGACATTTACATCATAGGCTACTTCCATGCTCATCTCTATGGCTAAGTTTTAAAATCATCTTTTTTTCTTCAAATTAACTGTTACATGGAAAAAATAATGCAAAGCAAAAATTTCTTTTACGGTGTTAAAGATACATTCTTTAAAACCTCAGATTTTTCCTATTAAACATTGGTCAATGCATAGATTCTAGGCCCTCTGAAACAAATTATTCATGAGCAAAAAGCAATGCTTCCCAAGCATGTTGTTTTAGAAAATTTGCAAGACATTTACAAAGCAAGTACAAATCTCATACTATTATCGGGAAGTAATATCAGAAAAAGACAAAGTAGGAAATATTATTGAACAAAATGAAAACTATCAAATAGGGAATAGAAGAAGTTAGACCTGGAAAAACAGAAAAATAGGGGAATTTTTAAAAGCTTTCAATTTTAATGACCTGGTAGCAGGGGAGAAAGTGAAGTCCCCTGTGATAATGATTTGCTGGTGTCCCGTGACTAACTACATCCAGCCTCTGAATTGCTGCATTTGGATCTGTGAAAAGACCTTAGCAGGAATTTTAAGGGACTAAATTCGTTGCAGTGACCATCAGTGTGAGCATTTCCAGGTGAAGCCCCTCTGTTTCTTTCAGGATTCTTGTCATGTCTTAGCAACTTTTTCACTTTTCCGTGTGTTCCATTAAAAGAGCCTCACAATAAAGATTTTACCCAATTGCAGCAAAAAGACTTGAAACAGAGCTGAAGTATCTCAATCATTTTCTTTTGATGTCTCTTAGAAATTAACTAACTTAAAGCCACCTCATGATGTTACACTCTAAAATGGAGGAGACAAAATGTTTTATATTCCAAGCATGACCCAAATACACAATACAGAGATATCTGAGAGAAAAGACTTTTGCTGAACTCTCTAGAGAGTTATAATTGAGAAGAAAAACCCACCAAAACTAATCAATAAGTAAAGTTAAAAAAATAAGTAAAATTTAAAAAAATTAAAAAAAAAACCCTCAAACCAAAACACTCAAATACAAAATCTCAGTGGTTACCTAATTCATGTCATTTTTTTTTATGCTAAGGGAATGACTAGCTAATTAGGATTTTTGAATAAAACTGTATGCCCCTTTTTTCTTTTTTTTTCACTTTGCATCCTCTTAGGTATCTGCAAATACTCTTCGTGCCAGTTGCCTGAGAGAAAAATATAGACTAATTAAAATGCTAATCTTTAGTAAACACAAGTACTTGCATGAAAATTAAACACTAGGGCTGCTAATTTATGAATACGTGCTCACACATCAGGAACACTGCAACTAGTGTGGACTTCACAGTCTTGGGCTTAGCAGCCTCGTCTACATGTCAAATCCACTTCAGGGCTGAGAGTGTCTACCATTGAAATCACCCAGTATGCCTTCTCTCAAGAGCGTCTAAGGAGAAAAGAAAAGTGATGTGCACTTTGAGAAGATTATTTAAAGCCTGCAGATTCATTAGGGGAGAACTTAATTGTGATCGAATCTATAATCCTTTCAGTTCATCCCATAAATAATAACAGTCTGAACACTATTGAATCACATAGCCTCTTCTGCACAAACCTATAGAAGAGAGTCCTTAAAATTGAATAGATGGAACTGAATGGACCTGGGAATTGGGAACTGGAATTTGATGGACAGCCTTTCACCTCTAGGTTATTGACTTGTATCTGACCCAGGTGATGAAAAGTCGTTATTCTACAATGGCTGTTTTAGTAGTTTTCTGTGTAGGGAGCTGTTGGCTCCAGTCCATTCCTCAGTGGACAGGTGTCTGCTCGCATTCCCAACTCACCATTCCACTTGTCAGTCACATTTGAGGTCAAGGGCTAAATCGGAATTGGGGCTGAAATACTTTCTCAAAAAGAACAGGCCTGCTTTTGTTGGTTGACTTGGTTGAAAAAACAAAAACTGCCATAGTCACTGTTCATGCTCTGCCTATTTTCTATGTATGAAGATTTTATTGTCTGGGGTTTCTATCATGAAAAATTATTAGGTTCTCAAATGTGCATGTATTTGTTACATACTGTAAAAAAAAATAAAAAAAAAAAAAAAAAAAAAAAAAGCCTAAATACACTCCCTGACCCGAGGGACATTAAAATTTAAATGTTTGTCTTAACTGCAACGGAGATACATCATGCCGAGAAAGCATTTGCATCTGACTTTTCACTGACACAGGAGAACTGTGATATAGATAGGCCCCAAATCCTGATAAAACTGTCAGGTGGAAGTTATCCGATAGCCAAATATTATATGCTATTTTGACTGGAAGAGCAGCACTTCTGAGGTGGGAGAAGACATGTAGGAAAGTATTTCATGCTTCTTGGGATTTACAAAGTGGAGATAAACTGCTCTAGTTTAAACCTGGTTAAAATACTTTTTTTCCTGTAATTTCCACCATTCTACAAATATGGATTTATATTTATTAGCATTTCTGGAAAAATTTAAGATCAGAAGACAGGACTCAGCTATTTTAACCCTGAACTCTTGGGAGGGTTTTCAACCACCAATACGTGATGCTGTTTTCTGCATAAATGAACTGTATATTTCAGACAAAGATGTGTTTTCGGTCAGAGTTCCACAGCTCTTGTTCACTTGCTTCTGTAGATTTTGTCTCTATCTGCTTAAAAAGATCATAACTTATTTTCCATCCTGATGGAGTTTATTGCTAAATGTATTTCTAACTTATTAAAAGTGACTATTGAATGACAAACTTTAACAGCCATAATCGTCATGGGCTTCCTAGCTCATTTTTAAGCCTAAACCTCTCCTTATGATTACAAATTGCCGGTTAATTCATCATACTGTTTCCGAGAGTATACATACTGATGTATGTATGTATACATGTATACATACATCCATATGTATACGGATGTATACATACTGATCCGAGAGCAAACATTATAACTATAGTTCTTAGAAACGGAAACAAAACAAAACAAAAAAAACCTAGGAGCCCAGAGGTCTGAAATTAAGGATTTTACCATTTCTTGAGAGAGATTTTCATACTTTTGGCCAGTTTTCTTGTGCTTTTGTATTTGTTTTCCTTAGGCCTATTGAGAAAATGATATGGATTTATATTTATTAGCATTTCTGGAAAAATTTAAGATCAGAAGACAGGACTCAGCTATTTTAACCCTGAACTCTTGGGAGGGTTTTCAACCACCAATACGTGATGCTGTTTTCTGCATAAATGAACTGTATATTTCAGATGCTGTTTTCTGCATAAATGAACTGTATATATTTTTCTAAGTATTTGATAAAAAAAAAACAAGTGGCAGAATTCCCATGGGACCAGCTGCAGATAAACTTCAATTGGTATTTTCTCTATGCCCTCATGATATCCTAAGTGATTAGCAAATTTGAAGGATGACATTTTGACTAGAATCTTGACAACACAGTTAATTTTTCTTTTTTTAAAAACAAGCTTTATATTAATGTTAATAACTACTTTTTGAAACATCAATGATAACATAAATATTTATTGAATGCCAGTTAGGTGAGAACCAATGTGAACCAAGAGTCTTAGAAAAAATTTTAAAATTTCTTTCAAATTAGAACCAGTGCATGTAATTGAGATGATTTATATTACGTTCTCCTTCTCTAGTGAAATTTTAAGAATGGAATGAATATCCTTTTGTATGGGGAGCGATTTCTTGAAGCAAGGGGTGGACTATTGAATCTATAGTGATTCCTACTGGATTTGAAGGCCTGTGAAAACCCTGGCACACCAAGAATCTTCTTATACCATGTCAACCATGTTAACTTCTTTATCCTCACTGCTGTTGTCTGTATTCAGTCTGATTAGTCCATACCTGCCTGATTTGGAAGGGTATAATTCTTAGTGCTCTTCTGATACTTGTTAAATAATGCTTGCTGTGGTCAACACCGCTTCAGGTCTGCAATGCAGGTTATTGGCAATATAGTGTGAAATTTCTAGTGCCCATATCCTGTACCAGATCCTCTACCTGAAGATTTTCAGAAAAATAAGCAAATGGAAGCCATATTCCTCCAGTTTTACTTAAAAATCATCCTGGATCCCAGACGTAGTAACAGCGTGAGGTAAAAGTTTTGGGTGGGTGCTAGAGACAGTGTGTGGCAGCGCCTCTTTAGCATAAGTGATGCTTATTAAGGACGGTGGAGGCTGCAATGGAGGAGGACCTGTATTGGAGCCTATACCATCATCAGAGGTGTGGCACGTGTGTGTATGGGTGGCGTTTTAAACCCAGCTCTATTCAGTTAATCACATTTGTGGGAAAGAAGGCTTGTGGTGGCATTAGTAGGAGGTTTGTGGACAAGTTATTCATCCTGGCAATTATTGCAAATTAGAACTTTATTCAGGAAAGGATACCAATTTAAGAGTAGACGGAACACATTTACTATAGTTTATTCAGACCCTTATTGAATGGGGTACATTTTCTTAGAAGCAGCCATAGAGATAAATGCATCACATGACCCTCGGAACCGAACTGCTGAATGAAGATATTGGAGGACTGGAGCTATTCATTTCCACTTACGGAATCCAAATTGCCGAAAAGTCATGGGAAGGCAGGAAAGAGACTTGCTTTTTTAAAATGCTCCCTGGCATTTGTCTGCCTGCGTCATCCAATGCAGTAGCTCATTCTGCTGCCACCCGGAGTCCCATTCACTGGTTTGTTTAACCTCAAAGTGGGAAAGTAACTAACACAAATACATTCATTGTCCGTGCTCTAATAGAATTAAGATTCCCAATACCCTGCCTGCATTTGAATGAGGTTTGTTACACAGTAGCTTTTATGGTCACACCCTTTTCCCTTGATGGTTCTTAAGAATGGCAGAAGCGGGAGACCAGAAATTTTGTAAGCTCATAAATATGAAGCACACTGTTCAAATAACGCCAGGGTGGTGATACAAATGGACCAATGCCAGGAAGCTCAAAGTTAAAGCTAACAATTCATCCTTACACCACTATGAATAAGAAGGAAGGAGAAAGGGGCACTGTGTTGGTTATAGTTGTGCTGCCAGCTCTGGGACAGCTCTGTCTAATGGGCCAGCGTGGCGCAGAGCTTTGAATTGTACACTGTTTACTCAGAAGACAGGAAATGGATCTATTCTCCAGAAGGGCCAACTCCATATTGGGGAATTACATAATATTGTTTATTTCACACTGCACGTTATCGACTTGAGCGATTGTAGGCGTTGGAATAAGCCTGTAGCTAGTATCCTGCCGCTCAGTGGCGGAGACCAGTACCGGGCATGGGAAACGGAAGCAGTCTCTCTGTGAATGTGTGGGCAAGACCAGTGCAGGTTTCATCAGCTTTTCTTCCGACCCTGCTGCTTAGTTGCTGTTGCCTTTCTATTTCCTCTGCCTGCAGTAATAGCAAGCAAAGTCTTGTAAACACTGTAGTGAAGCATATCAGAACATCAGGTTCTCTGCCATTCAGAAATGGACTCACTGCTCTGAAACAAAGTGCTGCATTTTTATGGAAAAAAATTTGTTTTGATACCTTGGAATTTGCCATTTGGTTACTCGGTGACAATCGTAGGGATCTGAATTTTGCTTTGTCTTTTGCCAAAGTGAAACTGGTAGCCAGTGTACTTCTAATGATTAGCCTGAATTACATAGTGGTTACAGAGAAGCAAATATTTGTCGTCTTTGTGGCTAAGGTGAGAGGAAGATAAACTTCTTTTAATTAGCAATTTTTGAAGAACACGTTTTCTAAAATACACTGTTTAGAAATAAGTTACATGTCATTTTCTGCTTGATGCGATTGTATTGAATTAGCCTTATTATGAATATATGTATTTTACCTTCATACTCTTTAACTCCATATTTCATAAACTAAATTTCTTGTCATTCTTAATTGCATATGCTCTGCTTTACCTTGTCTTTGTTTCTTTTACAACGGATTTTAGTGCTGGCCCAGATTTCTGCATGCCTGAGGTAACCCATGATTGTAGGCCATGCCCCTTTGGCAACCACATTAGTTCTTTCAGGGCTCTGGATTCTCTTCAGGGCCAACTCAACCCGAGGCTTGCTGGAATCTTTGGGTATTCTCTACTCTAGGCTCACGGCTCCAAAGGCAGCACACATAAGTTTACCATGTTAGAAGTATATTCTTTTTCTTAGCAGGTTTTAAAATATAATACCACTACTGCTATTAATTCTACTAGTGTAGTACTATTGCTGTGATCAAGTGAGGCCAAACAAAACAAAATGTTGGATGGAGTTTGGAGCAGAGGAAGGTTTATTGCAGGGCCATGCAAGGAGAATGGGTGGCTCAACCCCCGCCCCCGCCAAAACCCTGAACTCTGTGAAGCGTTTCAGCAAAGCATTTTTAAAGGCAAGGTGAGGGAGGGGCGTCCCAGGGTATACGATAAGCTCATGCACAATTCTCTGGTCGATGTTGAGGTAACAGGGCGGTTAACATTATTCATCTTTATGCGCTAGCAGGTCTGGGGGCTACAGGCTCAAGATCATCAAGTCGTTAATTTCTTCCATTTGGTGATGGTTCTTAGCAACTGAAAAACTCAGGAAATATGCATGTGATACTATTATCTAGGTACTTCAGAGAGGAGCCAAAGCAGAGGATCTGGGGGAGAGGTCTGTCCCAGGAAGGCCCCAAAGGGTCCTGCTGGATTAAATTACTAGCTAGTAATAGTTTACTCAGTTATCCCTCTGTGCTAGCGCTGTGCTAGGTGCTTTATGTGAATCCTTTAATCTTTACAAATAACTCTTACGGAGCAGGTGTTATTTCTAATCCCACTGCATGAGTTAGAAATGCTTACAGCTGCAAGTAACTGAGAGCTCAACTTATAAGTTAAATATTGCTGTTTATTTTTCTTACATTAAAAGAAAGTTTGGTGGTCGGCAGTTATGGATGATTATTCTGTGGCTCATTGATGTCAAGGCCAGTGTCTCTAGGATTCTCCAGGCCTTTCCCTCTAGTTCCAAGATGGTTGCCACAATTTAAGACATCTGTGCTCAAGGCAAGACGATAAAAGGTGGAGCCAGCTATCGCCATCCCTTTTACAGGAAAGTAAATGCTTCCCTCGTAACTCCCATCAGACTCATCATCTCTCTGTAGCCAAAATGACATCATATATATGACCAGCTCTGGCTGTTCAGGAGTCCGGTAACCAAGTCATTAGCTATTTGACCTACCAGAGATGAGGGAGAAAGGTGTCAGGAATGGAATTGGGTTAGGCAGACTAACTGCCGCTCCCACTTAGCGATCAGGAAAGTGGGGCACAGAGGGGCTTAGTGGATTTTAAAGGAGCTCATAAGTGGCAGAGCCAGGGTATGAACTCAGCCTGTTCCAGAGCCCGTATTCTTAATCATGAGGCTGCATTGTTTCCATTTCTTTTTCATTCAGTTTTTTTCCCCTATGGGGTCTGGATGACAAGAAGAGATGCGTAAATAAAATAGTTCCCATCAAATCTGAATCTAAGACAGCAAGGCTGTTCCAATATTTTAATTTATACAGTCCTCACTTGCCACCATATTGCTAAAGATGAAAATCTCTGAAGCATATTATCTAACTATTTAAACAGGCTATCATCTTGTCCCTTTCATGTGTTGTTGAAGAATCTTACCACTTATGGACAAATACTGTTATTTTAAGAGCTTTAGTTCCTTTTACTTTTTTCCTGCAAACTGAGCATGCCCAAGTATGCATTGAACCTATAATTAAGACAGAGGCTGTCTTACTGCCAAGCAATTTTTTCTTTGCACCACAAACCCAGTAATATTTCTCTATTACAACTAATTGTCAGAGATATTAATATATTTTCTACTAATAAAAAATAGCATCAGAGCTTCGTCTCACTTTTCAGGTCCTATGGTTATAAATCTAACGGTTAGCTTTGTTATCTGACCAGAAGTTAGTTGTAATCAGACATTTTGGGGATATATCTGCATATCTTGCCAGATTATAAGGAAGATAGAAGATACACAAGGGTTAATTAATTAAAAATTAAAGCAACAGGGAATGGCTTTTTTCAGTTCTCACTGCCACCCTCTCCCCTTGCAGTTGCTTGTGAATGATGCAAGTATAATACCTAGCAATACCACATATATTATACACTGGTTTTATTTGGTTCATAATAAAGGTGATGCATTCCAATTCCAAAATGGATGAGACTTACATAAAGTCTAAAAAAAAAGCCAACGACTTTACACCGTGAAGGTCCTAGAATATGTAAACATAACATATGTAAACTATCTTTGATTTGCGCCATAATGCTCCTTTGCTTTGAAATCCTAGCTGTATTACCAAACTGACAGTTTTAATGGAAAAAGTGGCTTTCAAAAGCTGCTGTTGAAAACACACTGCATAATTCTCTAAGTTGTGAATATTTTACTACCAACATACGCAGGGAAGCAGTGAAAACACACTGGCGTTTTGTTCACTGCAAACTGGGATGGAGGAAGTTCACTGGTGGTAAAACTGCATGTTTGTAGTATGAAGCAGATTCATGAATACTTCTGAATGTGCACTGTTGCGGAGGGCAACAACACTTTGTAGGGTCATTTGGAAGATGATGAACACCTATGCTTCCCTTTTGTAATTTGCTCATTCAGCAAACATTTATCAAAGGCCCACTATATTTCGGGCACTGTGCTAGGCTCAATACAAAGATGAACAGGGAAAAAACTTCAACCGTTTTAAAATGTCTCGCAGGGGTGTCTTCATGCAGAAGGCTCTGGGTGACTACTGCATACTCACTTGGTCAGACTACAACTCCTGGGCACCAGGTCATCAAGTGCATATTTCCTCAAGTCTCTTGCATTCTGTGGAAGGTGTATTTGGGCCAGGGCACAGTTGATAGCACCCTGTTTGATTGTGCACCAGGAGATGGACCCTGTTGTTCTGAGGCTATTCCTTTTCGTGAGGTGAGTGTGAGAGTGGCCCATGGCGTGATGGTTGGGGGACTGGGAGGGAAGTATTTTTGGCTCAAGTGCTGAGGAGTCTGAGTGTCGGCGCTAGCTGTTCGGGGCAGTGATGAGAAATGCCAGCTTCCTGCAGCTGGAGATTTGGGACTCCTGGTTCTTTGGGAAGTGAAGTTGGGGTACGACTCTTCTTGCTGAAGGGAGGGATTGTTCCTGCTTCTTGCTAGGTCATTGATAGGCCACCTAGGATAAACCTTGGTTGGATCCTGGTTAAAAGAGAAAAAAATATATGTGATAATTTGAGTATAATTCAGGATATTTGAATATGGGCCGTATATTAGATGACACTGATTTAATTTTAAATTTCTCAGGCGTGATAAATTTCATAGGAGAGCGTTAAAATACTTAGGGGTAAGACATCACGATACAGGTAACTGATTTTGCCATTTTGGAGTATGTGTGTGTGCACATGGACTTCTGTGGAGAGACAGAGAGAATCGGATCCTGCAAAAGTGACAAACATAACAATTAGTGAACTTAAGTGAAACAAAGGAATGCTTATTGTACTTTTCTTAAAACTTTATAGCTTTGAACATTTTCAAAATTAAAAAGAAGTTGGGAATAAAAGGAATGCAGGAAGAGCACCAGGTTGTGACCTTTATCCCATTTCCCTTGCCTGACTGAACATTACTTAGGAATCCTTCCCTGACCTCTCAAATCCAGGTGAGGCACCCCTGCATGCCCCCATGTGTTCTTATCACCCAGTGTGGTAATTGCTTGTCAATTTGTCTGCACATCTCTCCAGATTATAAACTTTCTGAGAGCAAGGACTGTCAGGGGCTGTGAAGGTCTCATTTACGTGTTGTAGCTACAGTTTCTGGTACATAAACATCATTCAATAAATATTTGTTAAATGAAGGAATCCATGAAATCCACTAATGATGACAGTATATATGCCCTAATTAGGGAAATTTGCACAGAAATGGGCTAAGCTTGGCTCACTCTTGCAAAGGACAGAGTTGTGAAATTCAAGTGAGAGTTTAATTTCATAAACACATGTACCATTACGTTATAATTACAATTGCTTAGCTAAATGAAAATTTAGTTATTTTGACAAAGTACGTGATGAAGGTAATTAATACATTTTCTAAATATTCTCTCAGGCTAGGCACATTGGTCAGATTTCTGATATTTGATATTTAGAAATAGATGTAGAAATAGATATACTTAAGAGAAAAAGATGGTACAGTTGGGTTTGGCAAAAATCTGCCTTTCACTATTTCCCCAACCCCTCTCACTACTTTTTGGGACTGCCTCTTGTTTTGTTATACAAACTACATCAATACTTTGGATTTTTCCATCCTACTCATTTCCTGCTGTCTATTTCAGTGTTCTTTGACTTTTTGACAACAGAGCAGGTGTGAAAATAATGAAGAGTGTTATGAACTGAATTTACCCCCTGCCCTGCAATTTGTATGTTGAAGTCCTAAACTCTAGTGCCTTAGACTATGACTGTATTTGGAGATAGGACCTTTTAAAGAGTTTAAATGAGGTCATAAAGGTGGGGCCCTAATCCAATATGACTGGTGTCCTTAGAAGAAGAGGAACTGACACCAGAGATGTGCATGCACAGAGCAAAGACCAGGTGAGTATACAGTAGGAAGGCAAGCACCTGAAAGCCAAGAGGGGCCTCAAGAGAAACCAAACCTGCTGACACTTTGATCTTGAACATCCAGCCTCCAGAACCATAAGAAAATAAATTTCTGTTGTTGAAGCCACCTTGTCTAATTTGTTATGGCAGTCCTAACAAATTAATTCAAGGGGAAAAGACTGAAATGAGTTGACATGCTTGTTAATATGTAAATTTTTATAAAATCTAGGCTAAATCCAATGGTTTATTCAGTGGTTTATGGTTCTGTCTTATCTGTAGTTTAATGTCTTCTGGTTTACTAGAATCTTGGAAGTGACCTAGCCCAAACCTTTAAAGATGCTTAGATTCCATTTTGGCATTTTTGGCAAGTGACCATTTAGCTTTTGCTGAGAGTAGCTCTAGTGTTGGGTAAGATTTAACTTCCCAAGAAACTATCATTCTAGTGCTATTCGTCAGAAAACATTTTCTACATTGATCTGACATCCATGTGGCAGAGACCACTGGTTGTCTCACAATATCTGTTCTTCTTTTCCTTAAGTGGTAGAATTCTGATTATTAGCCAGATGCCTGGAGTAAATATATATTTCCTAGCCTCTCTTGCAGTTGAGTATAGACATTACTCTGGTTAGTGCAATATAAATGGGACTTGTACATACATTTCAGGAAATATTCTTAGAGAGGAGCTGTAACCCTTTCTCACCCCCTTTTTTGTCTTTCCTGCTGGCTGGACATCATGCAGACTTGATGGCTAGAATTTGAATGACCATCTTAGACTTTGAATTAGAGCTACATGTTGAAGATGTCAAGAGCCTGGGTTTCTAATTGTGGAGTCTTCCAAAGACCTGAACGGTTTATTTCCTGATTTTTGTTTACTTGAGAGGAACAAAATTCTCTCTGCTCTAAGATAGGTTACATTTTTGGTTTTATGCCGTTTATAGCTAAACCTACGTCTAAGTGTTTAGCTAACTGCTCCTATGTAACTGTCAAATGTCCTTGATCTACTCTTCTGAATTACATAGTACATAACAAGTCTAATTCTATTTCCATGTGATGAATATAATACTTGAAGAATGTTATCCCATCCTCCCTAGGTCTGTAGATTCAACATAACTGATTCCTCAACTGTTCCTCATAAGACAACTCTCTGATCATCTTGATTACTCTCCTGGGGCCCTGATTTACTCAGACTTCTTTATTTCCATGAATCAAGAGTTATCTGCATTGTACGTATTTCATATAATTAGGAATGCTACAAATCAGAAAATAATACCAGTGCTGAGTACAATAAAGGAGATACTTGGTAGTGAATGACCTGAAACTGCATTAGGAATAATTTCCATAACAGAACAGATGTTTCAATTTATTCTTAGTCTTTAAATCACAGATATCAGTTGTACTAATAGATGAATTAGTTTGTATAGTTTCTTACCCAATAATGTTTATCAATATCTGACAATTAGAATCACCAAAGAGGAGAGGGAATCTTCCGTTCTTGCTGGGTAGAAGTAGATGTGTTAACAGGTAATTTGTTTCTGACAGTTCTGCAGCTGGTCTTCTAGTTAACATGGTGAAAGGTAAGCTGCATGGCCAACTTGAGCAATTTGCTACAATCTGTAATGTGGAGAACATTTTTCAAAAGCTATCTTTTACCTTTGCATAAATGAGTTCTCATAGACTGAAACAAAAATGCCTTTGAAATGTGCACATCCTGAGCCTGGGTCAACTACCCAAGAGAATTTATAGAGGATTTAAGTTGTATACATAATACACTCCACTGGGTTTAAAGGAAGGAGAAGATGGAATTCTTGTCCTTGAGACATTCATGTGCAGTTACAGACTTTTTGATAATTGTCTTGGAAGATTTAACAGAAACCCAAAGAACTGAATAATCTCAGTGGTAAAATATAAACTATATTAGGACAGGGACAAGGTGTGTTTTGCCTGATACTACTTTATCCTGGTACCAAGCATAGTCTCTCTCACACTTTATATGCTCATGGTTTATTTTGTTATTTTATTATTTTATTTTACTTTATTTTAGTTCAGTTTCTTGTGCTTGAATGGTATAGGGATTTTAATGGTATAGGGATCATATTCTCCTGATTCAATGCCAAGGACACTAAACACTGGTAAAACTAAGTATGTATTTTGATCAGTGTCCATATAATGTAATGAACAAATGGAGGTTTAGCATTATTTAGTTGACCCAACTAAACTGGCAAGCTAGTCCAAATTTCTATTGATGTATTTGATCGTCTGAAAAGATATAAATAAATATATATTAAAACTCCACTTGTTTGAACTTGGTGTATATAAAGCCATAGACATGCTCTAAACTACCTTAGTGGTGTCTACTACAAAATGGAATTAGGAGATGTGTTTTTAAACCTCTTATTTTGAGAGTTTTAGACTTATGGAAGAGTTGCAAAAATAAGATAAAGTTTCCGTATACCCATCACCCACCTTTCCCCTGATGTTGAAATACCAGAGCACAGTTGGAGAAGTGAAGAAATTAACATTTATACAATACTATTCACTAAATAAGAGAGTTGGTTTGGATTTTATTGGTTTTCCTACTAATGTTCTTTTTCTTCTGCAATCTAATCCAGAATCCCACATTGAATTTAGTTGTCTTATCACCTTAGTCTCCTCCAGTCTGTGATAGTTCCTCAGTTTTTCCTTGACTCTCATGACCTTGAGACTTTTGAAAAGTACTGGCCAGGTATTTTGGAGAATGTCCCTTAACTTCAGTTTGTGTGATGTTTTATTTTCATGATTATATTGAGGTTATGCATTATTACCAGAAAGGTGATATATATCCTTTTCAGTGCATGATATGAGGGTACATTATGTAGATATGTTTTGTTACTGGTAATATTAATCTTGGTCACTTGGTTAAGGAGGTGTCTACCATGTTTCTCCACTGTAAAGTTATAATTTTTCTGTTTGTAATGAACAGATATTTATTTTTAGAGGGGTAGAACTTTGAAATTATGCAAATATTCTGTATTCCCTTAACTTTTACCCACTAATTTTAGCATTCATCAGTGGATCTTGCCTGCAGGAATTATTACTGTTGTGTTCTAATGGCTATTGTCCAGTTCCCTCATTCCTTGTACATTTATTAATTGTAAGTAAAGAGGAGTTGTTCCTTCAGCTCCATTTATTTATAAACTATTTTTGGGTAAATGTCTTAAATCAAGGGTACTTATTTTATTCTTTGGATTTGTAAGCCAATATTATTTACTTTGTCCAACTTGTGGATTTGGCCATTTGGGATGCTTTAATTTTGGCGCTTGTATCCTTTCCGTATCCTCCCATCCTTTCATTTAGTTATTTTTCAGTACCCCAAGATGCCTCAGGCTCATCTTGTATTTTATGTGCCTTTAGGCTTGGAATCAACTACTTTTCCAAGGAACCCTGGTTCTTTTTATTAGAAATGGTCCTTAGAAACCAAGGTCTGGATCCTAAGTGTGTTAATTCCTACTGGGATGTCACTGTTTCTTAGTGACTTCTTTCTGCTGAGGCTTTCTCAGAAGACAGAACTAGGAAATGTATGTATAGTTACTCATGCATACACACATCTATATTTTTGTATCTCTTTATCTGTATACAGTGTTAAAAAAAGAAAAATTGATACTGATATGATATTCATACTGATGAATTCATACTGAACAAAACAGTTCATTTTGATCTTTCCCTGTTATTTATACCTTATTTCTCTTGACAGTGAGAAGCTTAGCTCTTAACACTACAAATACATTTACTTACTTGCTCAACCTTATTATTTATATAGTTTTAGGATTACTAACCCATATTCCTGTGAGAAAAAAACATATTATCTAGCGTACAGAAGTACAGTATTTGTGACAGTTCTTTTTAAAATTTCACTGTATCAGTCAAAACGCTGTTTTCCAGAGTTACTCAGGTCAGCCCCTTTATTCTCTCCACCTCCTTCAGTGTGATTATGGGATTGATTTGTTATACTACTAGATTGGTTCTCTCATATCTTAGTTGATTTAAAAAAATTATGTACAGAAAAATTCACCGTGGTATACAGTATTAAGAGCTTTGACAAATAGTTATGTGTGCAACACCGCACTTCTTAGTTTTATCACTCCTAAAATTCCTTTGTGCTACTCCTTTGTAGTCACTCCCCAAACGTCTGTTTTTACTTACCAGAAAACTAACTTTTTGAGAGTATACCTTTCTGCCCTCATTTTTTCATTCTAAGTACTTACAGTGATAAGTTGATGTTCAGTGAATGCTTGTTGAATAGTCTGTGCCCTAACAGCTAGTATAGAATTGGCACTGAAAAAATTCTAAGTGAATTGCTCGATGGGCATTTATATGACAAAGGTGACATGAAATGACACTTCTGTTTGGAGACTGAACCACTTAACTATTGTTGTTAACACACCACATCAAAACTCAGTGGCTTAAAACAATAAACATTTATTAGGCTTCGGACTCTGTGTGGATTGACTGGATAGTTCTTCTGGTCTGAGCCAAGCTTGACTGATCTTGGCTGGGCTCATTCATGTACTGTAGTTAGTTAGTTGGTCAGCTGGAGTCTGGCTGGTTTAGGTTGGCCATACGCACCTATCTGGCTAGGCTTGGCTGGGCTTGTTTCATATGTAGTGGCAGAGTTCCAAAAGAGTGAGTGAGTGAGCATGTGCAAGACTTCTTGAGCCATAGGCTCAGAACTCTACAGCCTCACTGCTCCTGGACTCTAGTGGCTAAGGCAAGGCACGAGGTAAACTCCGATTCAAGAGGTGGGACATAATGTCTGCTTCTAGATTGGAGGAACTTAATTGTCAAAGGCATGGATATAGGGAGGAGTGTTGAATTGCAGCCACTTTTGTAATCTATCACAGAATCTATGCAAATACATTTGTACACCTCTTAAATATTCTTGATGTAAATATTAAAGCCATCCTGCCCCCTACTGGTCACAATCTTGTATGTTAACTTTTTGTTTTTTTGATACTTCTCCCTACCCCAGCATGCTTTTAAAAAAAAATCTGATTCAGAAAAGCTGATGTGAGACTCAGAGACCAGAAATTGGCTTTTTCGAGGGATTCCTCAAGATAAGGAAAAGAATTTCCATTTGTTAGTCACACTTTCTCTTTCCTTACTCCATTATTTCTACTCCTTTTGTTGGTCTACAGTTCTTTAAATTCATAAACTCATTGAAGAGAGCCAATGAAATGATCACTGCACATTCATATGTGATAAAAGGAAACTTTCAGAAAATTGGGATCCTAGAACTGAACTATATGCTGAGAATTTAAAGATTTGATCTTATATCCTTCTTGGTCGGATGTTTTCTTCTTTATTTATAGGCTTAGCTACTTGTACACAATCAGTTTATGAAGATTATGTTATGCATGATAGTTATTTCTGGTGTTCCTCATAGTCTGTTTTCCTCAGTCACTCCATTCCAATCAAAGTTTTCCACAATATTTCCTGTGTTGTTTTCTCTTCATGGTCTTTACACCACTCCCGATGACAGTTTTCATTAGCGTGCAGTCAGTTTTGCTTTAATAGTTATTCTAAGCATTGAACAGTGATGGTGGATGTATCAGGGCTGACATGTTCCATCAATCTAGGATACTTGAAAAGGAATGGTTAAATTGATACCCTAAAGTTTGATTTTTCTTCAATCAATACTTTTTGTTGATTTAAGCAAACTGCTGGGTACAGATGTTTCAAAGTCCCCAGACAGCCTCTGGGAAAACTCGGCACATCTTGAATAAAAATGTGTTGGAGAAAAGAAAATGATACCCAGGGTCCAAACAGGTGCATCAGGCAATGCAGTTAATGAAGTTGCTAAATTTTGATTGTGCAAAACGGGGCTTCAGTAGGAGGAAAAAAAAAAAAAAAACCCAAACCAGGAAAGATGATAACTACATATGTGATTACAACAATTGCAATATATGCGTATTGCCGTCTTTAGGGAACAATGAATTATTCTAATAAGTCCTACATCTATTGTGGAGAAATTCTCTCTGTATTTAATAGTGTCAGTTTAGAGGCAAATGATATTAAAATGGCTGAACATTTGGGAATAAAAACAAAAATACACTACACTTAAAATCCTGAGACTTCCTTGGGGGCTCAGTGCTTAAGAATCTGCCTGCCAATGCAAGGGACACGGGTTCGATCCCTGGTCCGGGAAGATTCCACGTGCCGCGGAGCAACTAAGCCCGTGCACCACAACTACTGAGCCTGCACTCTAGAGCCCACGAGTCACAACTACTGAAGCCCACGCACCTAGAGCCCACACTCTGCAACAAGAGAAGTCACTGCAATGAGAAGTCTGTGCACTGCAAGGAAGAGTAGGCCCCGCTCACAACTAGAGAAAGCCCACAGGCAGCAATGAAGACCCAACGCAGCCAAAAATAAATAAATTTATTTTTAAAAAACCCTCTTTTAGTCATTTGCTGAAAAGATAATTCTTTCTTGTGATAAAACCACCCAGAAATTGTACCTTTAGGAAATGAAGGGGAAGAAGCAATTGAGGCAGCATGGTAGTTAGCCGGACCAGAGCAGGAAGTTTTCAGACTGGGCTCTAGGATCCCTAGGGTGTCAGGTCACAGGGCCTGGCATGTGGGGCTTACACTGGTGAGGCCCCCTCCCCCATGACTCTCCCCATTCCTATCTACCATCACCATCCTCAACCTAGGAGGGTAATTATAATTAAATCTGTTTTGTACATTAGGTTTGTTTCAAAAAGTTCTTTAAAAAAGAGAGAAAACTGCCATTTTGGAACATCAAAAAAAAGGAGCTGAAGTTATAATAGGCCCTTAACCTACTGTGCCTAGTTATTCCATATTATAAAGGTGGATAAGGCCAGAAACATGGGACAATGTCAGGCATATGTAAATCAGAACATGACAGAAATGTGCATGTGTTTATAACACCTTTCATTCACATGTTTGAGTTGCCCCATCATTCAAAATAAGGGTGCATATATAAACATGCACCGTAAATCAATGTGCATATCTTTCATTTCTACGTGATTCATTTGGTTCTTTAGAAAATATGCTGGATCTTATTTCAATGCTATCCTGTTCCCTGTCATATTTTTGATTCCATGATGTGTTTATTTTACATTCTGTGTAAGTTATGTATCCAATCATAATAATTATCTGGGAATTCCCTGGAGGTCCAGTGGCTAGGACTCCATACTTTCATTGCTAAGGGCACAGTTTCGATCCCTGATTAGGGAAGTAAGATGCCTCATGCTGCACACTGTGGCCACAAAAAACAGAAATTAACACTCATAGGAGTCTAATTGTATTCTTTGGTGTTTCTGATGATCCTTTCTTGTGGTAAATTATTTCATCACATGCAGTTTTGGATTGTGAGATTATATTTGGCTGGGCTTTCTCTGGGAATCCAATAAGGCCTGGTTAACGTTGCAGTTGCTTGAAGTGTCCCAGTGTGCCAAGTCCACTGTAGGCTAATTTTCAGTCTGGAGTTTCTGGACCACACTCAGTAAGTATAAATTTGAACCTCAAATCTGTGTGAAGGAAGGTACGTAGCTACAAATTCACAGGAGAGATTTTTTTTTTCCCGTTCACAGCCTAGGCTGAAATAGACAAATTCCTTCACTTTCTTTGTGGAAAGACTTTTCTCTCCTGGTCCACATTTTCACTAAGGGTGTAACCCTGCCAATGTCCAAATCTTATGCTGAGGTTCTCAATTCTCTCAACTTTGTAGGTCAAGGTCACACCTCCTATCCCTGGTGTATCTCTTATAGTACAAGAGCAGCAAACACTCTCAGAACTGTTGTAAATTCTGGTTTCCAACTTCTATGTTTTGAGCCCCTGAGGCCTTCTTTTTGTGTGTGTGTGTGAATTCAACTAAGGGTTTAGAAGGATATTTGTTATGTGTTTTGTACTGGAAAGCTTTTAGGATGTCTTGTGCCTAATATTTCCTTCAAGTGGAAATCAATCAAAATCCAATAGCACTATTTTAAAGATACTTAGAGAAAGCAGACATAGTATTGTACATTTAAAACTATATATCTTAGAATCATAAAAAAATTGGACAACCATAAAGAAATCTTCAATCATTACCTCTTCTACACAGGAGCAGTTTGAGTTGTCTATACAGTCAATAGTTCAAAGTTCCCAGGGTGTTGAAATTGATACTGAAATTAAAAAAAAATAGGAACAACATAACAAAATATAACTAACTTTACATTTTTGAGGACATTCAACAAAAAAACAGCTATCTCCTGACATCATTTCATAAAAGGAAGAATATTTTAATAGCAAAACTCAAGGAAGGAGGAAATCTCAAATCTAACACAGAGGCAAGAATATACAATGGAGAAAAGACAGCCTCTTCAATAAGTGGTGCTGGGAAAACTGGACAGCTACATGGAAAAGAATGAAATTAGAACACTTCCTAATACCATACCCAAAAATAAACTCAAAATGGATTAAAGACCTAAATGTAAGGCCAGACACTATAAAACTCTTAGAGGAAAACATAGGCAGAACACTCTGACATAAATCACAGCAAGATCCTTTTTGACCCATCTCCTAGAGTAATGGAAATAAAAAACAAAAATGAACAAATGGGACCTAATGAAATGTAAAAGCTTTTGCATAGCAAAGGAAACCATAAACAAGATGAAAAGACAGCCCTCAGAATGGGAGAAAATATTTGCAAACGAAGCAACTGACAAAGGATTCATCTCCAAAATATACAAGCAGCTCATGCAGCTCAATATCAAAAAAACAAGCTGATCCAAAAATGGGTGGAAGATCTAAATAGACATTTCTCTGAAGAAGACATACAGATTGCCAACAGACACATGAAAAGATGCTCAACATCACTAATCATTAGAGAAATGCAAATCAAAACCACAATGAGGTATCACCTCACACGGGTCAGAATGGCCATCATCAAAATATCTAGAAACAATAAATGCTGGAGAGAGTGTGGAGAAAAGGGAACCCTCCTACATTGTTGGTGGGAATGTAAGTTGATACAGTCACTATGGAGAACAGTATGGAGGTTCCTTAAAAAACTAAAAATAGAACTACCATACGACCCTGGAATCCCACTATTGGGCATATACCCTGAGAAAACCATAACTCAAAAAGAGTCATGTACCGTAATGTTCATTGCAGCACTATTTACAATAGCCAGGACATGGAAGGAGCCTAAATGTCCATTGACAAATGAATGGATAAAGAAGATGTGGCACATATATACAATGGAATAGTACTCAGCCATAAAAGGGAACGAAATTGAGTTATTTGTAGTGAGGTGGATGGACCTAGAGTCTGTCATACAGAGTGAAGTAAGAAAGAGAAAAACAAATACCATGTGCTAACACATATATATGGAATCTAGAGAGATGATACTGATGGGCCTAGTGGCAAGGCAGGAATAAAGACTCAGATGTAGAGAACGGACTTGAGGACACAGTGGGTAAGGGGATGTTGGGACGTAGTGAGAGAATAGCATTGACATACGCTACCCTCTATAAAATAGATAGCTAGTGGGAAGCAGCCACATAGCGCAGGGAGATCAGCTTGGTGCTTTGTGACCACCTAGAGAGGTGGGATAGGGAGGGTGGGAGGGAGGCTTAAGAGGGAGAGGATATGGGGATATATGTATACGTATAGCTGATTCACTTTGTTGTACAGCAGAAACTAACGCACCATTATAAAGCAATTATACTCCAATAAAGAGGTATTAAAAAAAAATCTCATGTATATAGTAGTATGCCATCTGTCTGTCTTTCTGTCTCTCTTTCTCAAACGGATTAGCCCAAACTGTTTTCTCTATTTTCCAGTGGTGCAGTGGTGATGGGGATCCAAGTTGTTCATAGTCTTTTCTGCTGATGATATAGTAGAGCCTGTTCTAAACATTCTAACAAGGTAGTTCACTCAGGCACAAAATGTATTGTGGCTGCCTCTAGGATGTCCCGGAAGTGCAGATCATGCTAATCAGTTTCATTTGGCATCAGGTGATAGCTAGAAAGGAGCCCTAGAATTTATTGTTGGCTCCCAAGATTTATCTAGGTTTCTATGACTTAACCCAGATATTTATGCTTAGGTGATTTTGTCAAAAACACAAAGTGACCTTGTCACAAATCAGATAGCAGATCTTTTAACATTCTATTAGAGGCTCTGTGAAGTAGGGAAATTTGAGTTAACGTTTCAATACTTCATATGTTTCAAACAGGATAGTAAGATTTTTACATGTATATGTCGTTTAATCCTCAAATAACCTTGATGGTGCGTGAGTCTACTGTGTGGTAACACGGTAGGGTTTAAAACTTACTGTGCTAAGGAGTAGATGAAGGTGGGTGCTGGCTCTTGGCCAGTCAAACGTTCACTCAGTCCTTCCGCAGTGGACATTGTCAGACAGAGGCAGTGCTATACCCAGGGGTGAGTGAGCTCACAAGTGAAAGTAATTAGATGCCTGCAGAGTACAAGTCACAGAAAAGGAAGACAATTGTGGTGTCTGTTAGCTAACAGAAAACTATTAGCTTTCTACAGAATTAATTCGCCCTTCTTGCTAAAGTTAGACATTTCCAAGCCTCCCACTTAGTTAGATATGGCCGTGTGATTAAGTTTTCATCACTGGGACATAAACAGAAATGATGTATGTTATTTTTGTTCTTGAGTCTTAAGGTGCTAGGCGTGCCTCCTGCAGACTTTCTTGCTCCTTTCATTGCCTGAGACCCTGACTTGGTGGCAACCCATCTTCAGCTATGCAGATGGTTCCGGTGATCTGGGGATGGCTGGGTAGCACAGTGGGAGGAATCCAGTATTCCAAATGATCATGTGGGGCAGAGCTGCCCCACTGACCATTGCTTTCCCAGATCTGTTAAATGACAAAAATGTGTCTATATTCTTTTTTGTGTCCTTCTGTAGTGGTAGTTTACACTCATCCTAAACTATTGTAAAAACAAACTGTACAATAGGTATCTTATATGATCTAAAGCAGATTATTGAAGCAGAATTATCATGAATTTAAAAGAAGCATGATACCTGAGGAGATTAGTGAAGAGAGTAACAAAATGAAATAATAAGAAATGGTAACCAAGTGGAGACGTAGGTATCAAAGTGACTTGCTTTTTCACCTATCTGCTTTCTCCGGAAGTCACATGTACCTTTTGAGTCATGAGTATCTCTCATCCATCCTCTTTCCTCCTTTCCCAACTTTTTGACATCTCATCTGCTGTCATTTTCCTCTCCTGTTTGTCCTGTGAGTTCTTTTCTTTTATATTCCTCTGATGTCCTTTTAGGAGGAAATACGGATAAGGCAAATGTGCTTACATTCCATGTTTGATTGGAAGGCTCAGGTTCCTCTTATAGATCTTGTTTTTTGGATCGTAAATGCATTTTACATGTTTGCATTTTCCATAGTGTAAACTGCTTTTATAAAACAAAATTTATAAACATCTGTTGGAAATTAGGGAAGGGTTAAGTAAACTATGGTTTCCACAGGTTGGAATATTACATGGTCATTAGAAATTATGTTTATTAAGGGTCTTTAATGACAAGAAAGTATTCATGTTAATTTTAAAAACTTGTACAAAATTGTATATACATTAAGTATCTCTAGTATGTATAACATAAAACATGCGCAGGGTAAAGATGAGTAGAAAATCTGGCAAACTACTTTGTTAAATCTAGGAGCTGAGGTTACCTTTCTTTAGTATTTTCTGATTTTCTTTCTCTTAAATGTTTACTGCTCTGCTAAACAAGCAAATATGAATCAATTGTTCATTGAATTTACTCCCAACTTTTAAAAGGCCTTCTTAGATGATTTGCCTCTATTAAAAGTTTGTGGATAAATCATATATTTCTCTTTGACCTGTACACCATCTGAAGCTCTGTGATATAGAGCAGAGGTTGGTAGGTTACAGCCTGCAGGCCAAATGTGGCTTTTTCCTGTTTTTTGTAAATAAAGTTTCATTGGGACCCAGCCACACACATTCCCTTACACGTTGTCCATGGCTGCTTTTATGCTATAATAGCAGAGTTGAGTAGTTGTGACAGAGATTATACGGCCTGCAAGACCTAAAATATTTACTCTCCGACTCTTTACAAAAAAACTCTGCTAATCCCTAGTGTAGTGGAAGGATTGCTTTGTCATGCCTTACACATGATGTATGCACCTGTTCCAAAGTAACTTGCTACAGGTCTTCTAAGATGAGCTGAACTTTCTCTCACAGTGCTACAATGGATTATTCTTAATAACTTGAAAAGCATTCAAATTATTCAATTCTTAATAATTTGAAAGCATGTCAATTTAAATCAATTCAGCAAATATTTAGAGAGGCCCCACTGTGAACTGAGATGTTATACTAACCATAATGGTGGGTGGGGTAATAGTGAAATAAAACAAAAATGAAAATTTCCTGGCCATAAAATTTTCACAGTCTCTAGTTCTGGGAGAATTGAAGTTCTGACTTTATCATTTAGGTTCCCAAAGAATTGACTCCTGGGTGATTTGTATTCTTTTAAAAATGGAAAGAATGGATTTAGATGCTGGACACCAACTTTTGTGCTGATAGAACTTTTGCTTGTGCATGTAGGCAGTGGTGTGCATATTGTCATCGACTGAACACTTTCTGAACACTCTGTCCCACTCTCTCCAAATAGGCCTCCTAATGACCTTTTAAGGGTATCTCCTTTCCGGCTGAAAGTTCCCACCAGTAGAAACCTGATGAGATATTACTGCTACAACGTTCCAGGAGGGCAGAGACCCACCCGCCTTGCTCACAGTTTTATTCCTTGTATCTAGTAATGTGACTTCTAAGGATAGATGGTGATTCAGTAATACTTCATTCACAAATAAATACATAAATGAGTGAAAGGATCTGGCTAGTCTTTTTCTTTTAGCATGTTACCACAATTTAGATGTAATTAAGGAGCTGATACTGGGCTGGCATAGAGGCCTTGCTTAAAAAAAAAAAAGTCAATTAGGAGACAAATTTTCATATTTTTTCCCAAAGTGAATCTCTGTATAAAAACTGCTATGGTCAGCTTAATGTAATAATAATTACCATTAATTCTACTAATACTGGTATTTATATGGTGCTTAATGTTTCCCAACATGACAACTTAATTTGCTTTTATATTTTAATAAAAGACAAATAAATTGAACTCAGTTTATTTAACAGACATCTTAAAATATCTATCACATGAAATTCACCCTGATTTGCCGTGCTCAGAAATGCAAGTTTGGAAAAGATCTCAGACTTCTAATATCTTGGCTTATTTCCGCTAGGGAAAAGTCTAAGGCATCACTTTCCAGAATAAGCAAAAATTGTGGCTTTTTGAAGCAATCCCAACTTGTATTTTAGCAGGACTGCAAACACAGTCACCACATTAGGAGATAGTTTGTTTTACCCTGATTTCAAAGGATCTTGGTTTACTTTGTATTCCCAACTTGCAGTGTGGTCTAGAGCTGCTACTGTTGAGACTCTGCTGAAGTTCTTTTAACTAACCTCAGATTGTGCTTTAACCACTTTTCCACATTGCAGCTTAATTTGTACAACTGGCTGACCTAGATATGATGCTTGTCTATTTCTGCAAGAATCCCCCCTGTGTCAACACATATCTTAAAAAATAAACAATTTCTTCTGCTAGATACTAAAGACTTTTAGAACTGGAAGAGATCTCAGAAATTAACTCATTCAAGTCATTCCTAGTAATAGTGCCCTGATAGGGAATCACCTAGGTTGAGTATGATTTAAGTTTACAAATACTTGTGAACCTACTGTGTGCCAGATTCTTTGATGTACCTTCATCCCATTTATAAATCTAGTGATAGAAAATTCCTAACATCATAAGAGAGACTGTTTAATACTCTGGCAGCTCTGATTGTTAAAAACGTATACTCTAGGTTGTATATTAATATATTCTTCTTGCAAATCTCAGTCATTGACCTAGTTCCAGTAAGCTGAATTCTTCTGCTAAATGGCAGACGTTCATACAGATGAAGACAGCTGTTACGTCACATGTGAATCTTGATTAATCCCAAACTCTGGGGCTCCCTAGAACAATTTGAAGACCAGTGTGGAATGGGTCTATTGAATTGCACATTTTCACTTTTTTCTTTGACACATTAAATGAATGTCTTTTTAGAAAAAGCCTTGATGATTTAAATGAAAAACATTTTGATATTCTGAAAGCAGTAATGCTCTTATCAAATATTCAGCCATTTTAAGCATCAATAAGCAGGTTTAGTAGCATGTAAACTAGAGATTATATCATTTATGTCGAATTCTACTTTATGACACTCTTTTATGATTGTTCCTCTGTGAAATCTAAGATAGGCCTTGAATTGTCCCTGACCCAAATGCTGTTCTCCTTTTCTTTTAATTAAAAACATATGTTGGAAACCAAGTTTTCCATCATCATGCATACAAAGAATGATAAAATCTGATCACACTTAACTCTGGGGAAGAAAGGTAGGGTATTTAAATAGGGCAGGCAATTCCTCTTGCTCTTCCACAGTGAGTTTGTGTTAGGTGTGAGTTAGCTGCCTTCCCAGGGGCCACAGTGATCCCGTAGCTCTCATAGTGGGAGCCTCTCACTGCCCTGATTGTAATTTTAGTATTTAGATAGACATATTTTCCAAACGACATGACTCCTAAACACAAACCAAGTCCATCATCTGGTCCTTAACTGAGGAAAAACCACTGGAGTCAGTGCAAGGAAGGGAAGCACCAGTGTTGCATTTAGATGTCACTGGACTCTACTTTGTCGTTAATTTGTGGGATTTTTCCCCCTAATTCTGACTGCATTTCCTCTTTGTTTTGACTTTAAAACGTATCCACAATAAGATAAGCTTTAGACTAAAGGCTAATAATTTGTTCTTCTTGAATAGTTAGGGAAGCATTTCGTAAAACACTTTATTGGGGGAAGAAACACTTTTAATAGAGATCCTAGAAAAGGATGTGACAAGCACTGTATTAGCTGTTGAGTAATTGTCAGCTAGACTGAGAAGTGGAAATTCAAGTATTAAAAGCCCATTCAAATCAGAGGAAGAGTTTTGACTTTAAGCTTCACATATATATAAGGATAACTGGACGTTTGGGCTTTTTCTACAAAGATGCAGAAATATATGGATTAGTGGAAATCTCAGCATGTTTCTCAGGAAGTTACTCTCCACCGGACTGGTCCTGGCAGATAGAGACTTCAAGCCGCAATATGCCAAAGTGCTTGCTCCAGGGAAGTTAGAAGGAAAATAATAAAAAGCAGACCTCTTTAATCTTTTAATGTCATTGCCTTTTGGGATTTGTGTGTCTCCTAGAACCTCTGAGTGCTTCTCTGAGTGGGAAATGGAGAGATGCAGTAGTCACTTTCCTTGTCATTTACAATTTTTTGCTTATAGGAATTTGAGACATGTGACTGACAAGGTGAATATATAGGATGGAGAAGAGAAGTGTTGTTGAGTGATGAGAACCAAATTGAGTGAATGTTAACTGTTCAACCTCAGGTGTGTTAACCTAGTGAATTTAAGTAAAAACACTTTTGGTTCTTTTAATCCTCTAGCTACACAATAAGCACCAGATTTTAAAGCAAAATGGAATTTCTTTGTCTTAAATATACACATTAATGCAATAGAAAACTACTGACATTTTCTTGTTTTCATTTTTATGTAACAAATACTTAAACAGTGTTTACTAAATGCCAGACACTGTTCTAATCACTTGACAGATATTATTTCATTTAATTCTTATAACAACATTATGAGGTAGGTACTGTTATGCCCATTTTACAGATGGGGAAACTGATATATGGAGAAGTTAAGTATCTTGCCTAAGGTCATTTGTCTGGTAAGTGGCAAAGCCAGCCTAGCCTCTTCCATTTAACCCCAGAGTACCAAATAAATAATATTTTAAAATGTGTACTCTGATAAATAAATGGTTGAAGTACTGTTTTAGAGAAGAAAACAAAACACAAAAATCCTACCACTACAGACAACCAAAAAATAACTAACACATATTTAAGTGCATATCTGATTTCCCAGAATCACTAGGTTCTAGAAATGAGGCTTAGTGGTGAGCCCAGTAGCTGATACTGTAGCTACAGGTATGGGGTGGGAGATAAACTGGGTGGTAGAGATTATTAGTTATGGTAATCTAAGGACTTCATTTCTGATGCTTAGGTGAAGACAGCAGATTAGGATTTGGACCTAAACAAAGAGGTGAGTTAATCTCCACATAATGTTAGTATTCTTAAAAGTTTACAACTTCAGTGAAAATGGAAATAAAAAAATAATCGACCACTTTCTTTTGTCCTGGATTCTGGGTGGACTAAAAGAGCTCTTTTTAGAATGTGTAAACATGGCCTGTGCTTCATGCAGATGTGATGGTTAAACCCCCAAGATGAGAAATGAACAGGTCTAAATTATTCAGAACGCAGCAAAGAGAGTTACAGTTTGGAGGTTATAAAAGAAGAATGTATGGTAAAATGAGAAGATTCAACAGATGCTAATAGGACTTCCTGAGGGAAAGAATGGAGACAATGGGGGAGAGCTTTCCAGTATTACAGTGAGTCCCAAGGGTGATAAATAAAACTTTTCTCATACCTAGATATATCAGTAAAACTGCAAAACACCAAAGACCAAGAGAGAAATCTTAAAAGCAACAATAGAGAAAAGAGGGATTATCTGTAAAAGAATTTAATCTAAAATGTAGACTTCTCAATAATAATAATAAGCTAGAAGGTAATGGAAAGTGTTCAAAGGGTGAAAGAAATTAACCATCAACCTAGAAATACATATCCAGCCAAACTCCTATACTACTCAGGAGTTAGAGGAAAATATATTTTCCAACAAACAAAAAGAGCATCTACTACAGCAAGAAGGAAAATTTAACCTAGGAGAGAGAACTAAGATGTAAGAAAGTTGAGAAAATAAATTTGTAAACTTGTCTATAAATCTAAACAGATATTGACTAAGTTAATAGATACTGAATAATTTGAGGAAGTTCACATAAAGTAGAAACAGAATGCTTAATTTATAAAGGGAAGAAAGAATAGAATTGAAGCATTTTGCATTCTGTATTTATTTGCTTTTCATATATCCTCTTTGGCTAAGTGTCTGCTCAAGTCTTTAGCACATTTAAAAATGTGTTCGAGTTTTCACGGTTCTTTATACATTCTTGGTACAAGTCCCTTTTCAGATATGTGGTTTACAGATACATTCTCACAGTCAGTAGCTTATAACAGTATTTTTGCACAGCAAAATTTTAAATTTTGATGAAGTCCAATTTATCAATTTTTTCTTCTGTGGATTGAGCTTTTGGTGTCATATCTAACTCTTTTCCTAATGCCAGATCACTAAGATTTTCTCCTGTTTTTTCTTCTAAAAAATTTTTGAATTTGACATTTAGATCTGTGATTAATTTTGAATTAGTTTTTGTATAAGATGTGTCATTTAGGTTGAGATTCATATTTTGGCATATAGCTGTCCAATTATTACAACACCACTTGTTTAAAGACTATCGTTTCTCCCTTGAGTTGCCCTTAAACTTGTTGTCAAAAATCAATGGGAAAAATTTTTGTGGGTCTATTTCCATATCCTCTGTTCTATTTCATTGATCTATATGTCTATCCCATCACCAGTACCAAACTGTCTTAATTACTGTAGTTTTATGGTAAGTCTTAAAATTGGGTACTGTGAGTCCAATTTCATTTTTTTCAATTTTGTTTTGACTGTTCTAATTCTTTTGCCTTTTCATGTACCTTTTACTATGTACTTGTCTATATATACTCAAAAAATGGAGAGAATTGACATATTTACTATGTTGAGTCTTCCAGTCAATGAATACTGTATGCCTTTATATTTATGTAGATTTCTTTCATCCATGCTTTGTAGCTTTCAGCATTGTTACATATCCTCCTCCTAATTCATATGTTGAAGTCCTAGTCCCCAGTACCTCAGAATATGACTTTTATTTGGAGATAGACAATTTAGAGGTAATCAAGTTAAAATGAGGTCGTTAGGATGGGCCTTACTCCAATATGACTGGTATCCTTATAAGAAGGAAAAATTTGGAGACAGCACAGAGAGAATGCCATATAAGATGAAAGCAGAGTGATGCAGAAATCAAGGAATGCCAGTGCTTCCAGGAAACCACTGGAAGCTAGAAGAGAGGCATGGAACAGATTTCTCCCTAACAGTCCTCACAAGGACTCAATCCTGCCCACACCTTGATGCTGGACTTCTAGCTCCAGAATTGTGAAACAATACACATCTGTTAAGCCACTTGGTTTGTGGTACTTTGTTATGTTAGCCCTAGAAAACTAATGCAAACACAAAATGTACATATTTTGTTAGATTTATACCTATGTATTTCAGTTTTTGAACTTTAAATTTCTTTCTAAAGTTCTAATTATTTCCCTGGTAAACTCAGAATATTGTGTTTGCATCATATTAAGACAGGAATTTCTCAAATATATTAGTGTTTGTGATATCTCAACTAAAGATGCTATTATTTAAAGAGAAACTACAAAATTCAAGTCAGTTCTCTGGGCCCTTATCACTACTTAATTTTTTCAGTTTTGTTATCGCTTTAATTTGCCAGATTAAATATCATTGCAGGCTATTTGGCAACATCATTGCATATTTGTGAAGAAGTACTTTGAATCAGATTGTATCCTGACATCCCATGATTTATACTCCATGTATTTCTTGAAAGTAGAATTAAAACAAATACTCACTGAATTCTCCCACACAGGCCACCAGTCCTCCGAAAAATAATTTACATACCTTGTAAAATTAAGTCAGTTACATTTTCACTAAACCCATTTATTTTTCAAAAAGAAGGCATTTTAATGCCATGCCCATGAGGTCTCAGAGTTTTTCTTTAACTTCTTTTCTGCCCAGTGTCCTCACAACTACCACGATATGAAGCTAACACTGGCCTCATATTACATTTAAAAATCAAAGCACTTTCCAAATATTTCTCTAATCCATGCACATCTCTTCTTTGTCGCCAAGATATCTTCCTTGTTTGTTGTCTGGCCCTCCCTGATGGATTAGGATGCCTCCAGGGTATACCCCAGTGATAGCACCCTAGATTCCTGTGTATCATGGCCTGCCTGGATGTGCTTGGTGGTTCTCCTCTCCCAACCTATAAGTTCCACACTGGCAGGGACAAAGTCCACCTGCTCCCTGTGGCTGTCCTCAGCCCTAGCACAGTGCCTACTCACCATACACTTAGCCCTAGTGTATAGCAGCAGGTATGCCACGTATATCTATGCATTTAATGAATGAATGAAGAAAAACACCAACTGAATTAAAGAATTTTCTTTAAAAATTCAAATTTTATAATCATTTAATATAGACAATTATCTTTTTCTGGCATTTATTATCCATTTTGCTGGAAGGTTAAGAAGTCCGGTGTATCCAACTTTATAGACATAACCTAAATCAATAATACCTTACCAGCCAAATTTGCTTTTGAGACTTCATTCCGATCACATAATACTGGCCTCATTATTAACATCCACTGTTCAAATAAAATATAAGCAGCCTGAACTTTCTTAGTGAATTTAAACTTGAACATGCCAGGAGTTGCAAGGTCAAGGACTCTCCTTCCTTTACTGCAGGAAGCCTGACAGCCTGAACTACTAGTAAATAACCTGAGGCATGAGAAAGAAAGAGGTCTGTGATTTTTTTAGTTGCAACTCTGTGAGGTTGTCCCTGGGTGTTTTCACGTATTGGTGAGAAGCCTACCAAGCAGATAGTGTTCACCTAGATAAGTGATCACAGTGATGATTCTAACATGTACAAGCAGACTATTCCCATAAGTAGTTTGGTACAAAAGACAGTTTTGCATAGTAGATGAAGTGCTGCCCTAAGGATCCAGCAAGTAGTTTTCTAATCTCAGCTTCTTCACTTGGGCAAATCATTCTAAGGACTCTTATTTTCATTTTTCCTCTTTACAATGGATCGAATGAGTCGAATACAGTGGGAATTAACTGCAGAGAGTTCCAGGACTCCTTAGATAGGAATAATACACTCTCCCAGAAAATGACGTTTGTACAGAAACAATAGTCCAGGTCAACTTTACTTAATGCGTATCTCCTAGGACATTAGCAGCAGGAAGGTTAGGACTCAACTTGGTGAAGCATTGAGCATAGTGGGCTTGTGTCCACCCAGCTGTGGCTTAGACAACTTAGACAACTAAGTTTTTCTGTCTTATCTGGATCTTTAGAATTGCCTAAACATAATCTGAGAGTGCTCAGGAAATGCTGATTTAAAATATTTCATGAGTGAGTCATTCATCATCACATATTCCTGCGAGGTAGGTAAGATACTGTCACCCTCACCTGCCTGTTCTTATTTGATAAATGCTAATTGATATTATATGACTTTCAAATGAATTATAAGAAGGTGGGTTTGTTACATCCCTTCTTATTAATTTCGGTTGAATAGTTCTGATTTTCACCCAACCCTGATGAATTGCTTGTATCTGATTGCCTTGTGTTTGCTTCACACCTCAACACTGTTGGGAATAATAGAAAGAAAAGCTGCCTTCCCTAAACAGGAAGAGCAAAGAAAAACCTAAGGGAGTCAGTATAAAAAAAAGATGAAAGAAGATTGAATATAATGGTAATACGGAGGCCCATAGGTCCTTTGATATCATAATAGCCCCCTAGAAATAAAAGTCTTCCTAAGGAGGAGTTTGAGTTATTATATATTTTCCATTAAAATATAGATTGATGAAAAATTTGGAGTTAGTATTTCATTTTAATTATCATCATTTAAAAATGAATGTGTACAAACATATACGGTGGAGCAACCTATCTTTGTACATGTGTGGATTGCTTTAATGACTAATAGACAATGTTTTAGGAAAAAAAGTCTTCTCACCTTCCAAATTTTTCCAGTATGTCAGTCATTTAACTCAAAACATTATTGGATTTGACAATTTAAAAATGTGATTTGTAGAGTAAATGACTTCATTCTCATTATGGTCATATGGCTTTAGTCTTTCAGGCTTTTTCCTGTTTTAGCAGTGAATCCATTGAAAATATGGGAAGAGTTGACAGTATAGAACAAATTCACCAGAATTTGTGATGAAGAAATTAATTGCAAGCTAGCCTACACTCTCTTTTGCTTGTGACTTGTGTTCAGGGACACTGATTATAGAGGGAAATGGAATTAACTTTTGTCTAATATTTCGTGGTTGTACTGTGGTCTTGGCCTTGTTAATGATTCTGCTCCCTAAACTGTTTTAAAAGAAAAGGAATAGTCATGTGACCAATGGAGACGGTTTTAGAGCACCTAGGGCTCTCTATATAGAATAACTTGGGAATTCAGATGGCCGGAAGTCTTGACATGAAATTTAGTTTGGAAGGCACTCTGAGAATCACTCTCAAAAAGCACTCTGTCAATCATTCTTTTCCACTGAGTCCACAACATTGTCTTACAGGAGCAGTGGAGGTACCTCTTAAATTTCTACTAAAAGACAAGTCAGTGACTTAAAAGTTCACACCAACAACATCACTAACAACAAATTGTCCTGTAGAGGAAGGAAAAGTGAAAGCTGTGAGGAATGGAAGCAACATAGAACAAGTCATCACAGCACCATTTTCTACAGCATCCTAAATTGTGGTAAAGACTTGATCATAGCTGTGTCTCAGTTTCTAGCCTCTGAGTCAAGTTAGTACCATCTGGTGTGATTTGAAATGACTCCAAAAGAGCTGGTGATGCCTCATGTTAAATTGTGAAAGACATTCTATTTAGCAGATATTATGTTTCTCTAAGTCAAGAAGGTTATTTTTTTTTCCCTGCTCATTTTGTCCTCTTCATTTCTGACATTAACTCAGAACATCTTTGTTCATCAGAAGATCTGCTTTATTCGTTCCAGCTTGCACTTTGAGCTTGGGATATAACAATCAAGCTCTATTCTCACAAAGGAGATTAGGCCAATATATTATGGATTATTCAGTCCATTGCTTTTTCAGGTGGAAGGGGTATTGCAGAAACACTGGAATTCTATTTCTAAGGCTTTTATTTTATGCCTGCCCATAAGTTCCATTTCCAATCCTGTTCCTGGATTTTCAGTGAACAAGCGAAGGGAAGTAAAGAGCAGAGAGGGCAGATTATTGGTGTAAGCTTCTATCAGCACTTCTTCCTAAGTCCTACCTACCCAAGGGTAATGTATTAATAATTTCAAAAGACACTAAAAGACACAGAATGCTATTTTGTTCTAAGGGCCGGTCTTGCTGATGATAATGTGCTGATTGGATCTAGTCCAGAAAGGTGCCTTCCTTAGCCCTGTCCAACTCCAGGCAAGTCAAGGTACAGGTTGCTACTAGAGAACTCCAGTCAAAAACTTTAGGGAAGCCTCAGGGGAATTGGTTTAACAATCTCTAGTGGCTTTGTCTCTGGGCTCAGCAGCCTGGCTTTAGGAGTGCCCAATAGCATTAGAAAGGACAGTATTTAAAAAGGCAGGGGTGATATGTCCAGGAGTCCAATGGGGACACTGCATCTGAAGGGACCTAAAAAAAAGTTCCTAATTTAACTAAGACCCGAAGAATAAGAACCTAAGAAGATGAAATAATTTGGTTTCTCCAGGGCACCACTGAGATCGGGAAATGGCACAGGGTTTTAGGGGGAGACCAAGAGTCTTTCCTGTTCACTTCAGTCTGGTTCCAAGTCTGTGGTGACTTTTTATGATGCTCCCTATACTTTATAGGAATTTTGGTTGAGGAAAAAGAAATGCGCAAACTCTTTTTCTACCTACATGTAGAGGGGTACATTGAGGCTCTGCCATTTTTTTTTCCATTTTAGCTAAAGCTTCTATGTGTGTGTTGACTACAGGGGGAAGTTGACACCACCTGGGATTGTCCAGGTCACATTAGGAGAAAACAGATGAGAGAATGAAGAGAAATGAAGAGTAGCCAGAAATTAAGAAATGTTGACTTCTTTTTTTTTTTTTTTTTGCGGTACTCGGGTCTCTCACTGTTGTGGCCTCTCCCGTTGCGGAGCACAGGCTCCAAACGCGCAGGCTCAGTGGCCATGGCCCACGGGCCCAGCCGCTCCGCGGCATGTGGGATCCACCCGGACCGGGACACAAACCCGTGTCCCCTGCATCAGCAGGCGGACTCTCAACCACTGCGCCCCCAGGAAAGTCCCCTAAATGTTGACCTCTTATCCCAAATCTACCATTTCATAAAACAGTCTAAGCCGTTTCCCAGGTCAATTTTCTCATCTCTCATAGGGATATGCCACTTCCTATTCATGATTCTTTATGAGAACAGTGTTATATTTAATCAGTTGCTTATGAGGAAACATAATGAAGAATATGATGTAAAACACTTATTTTATTTATGTATCTTTAAGTGGAGAGTAGTATGTTATTTAAAAAGTGGTTTTATAGAGTCTAGACCAGCTGCCAGAGTAGGCTAAGACCAAGTAATTTATCTCAGAATGTCCTGTCGCTTTGTTCTGGCACATTAATGGAAAAAAGTTCTGACATTCAGTTTGATGAATAATTAGTTTAGGGGGAATCTCCTGGACAGATTGTAGTCTTGTATTGCAGAGTTGAAATTTAATGATTTCAACGCATTTGTCTTCAATGACAACATAAATCAGAGATGAATTACATCTAATCAGTAAAATGGGTTTAATACATGGCCTATAGGTTGTGGGAACCAATTAATATTTGTAAGCATATTATCTAAGTTCTAAAGTGAGTGGCATTATAGAGGTTGTATTATAGTAGATTGGGTTCAAGTTAAAAAACAGTTCTAACTTGTATAGTGCCTAGAGGAAGAGGAGAGTAGAAAGACAAAAAACAATTTTCAGCTGGCTAATACTTTCATCTTAAAATGTAACTTGGATATTATAAAGAAGAATAAAACACTTAGAAAACAATTAATAAAACTAGCATAGAAAAGACTTACAGTTTTTTTTTTTTTTTATTCCCCCCTCCCTCTTCCAAAGGCTAACCTCCAAATAAAATTCTAGGTTGAAGTTTTACACTGTCTGCTGCAGACAATTGCCACTTTCCAAATACAGACTGCCAAGAACACAAAGAGCAAAGTTTAGTCAAAGTTCATTTTCAGGTCATCCACCCTGGACCCATCAATCTGGAAAACCTCTGGGTAACCTCTTCCATGTTTGTGGACTGGAGCGGGAGCCTTTGCAACCTCATTAGAGCATGCAATAATTAATTTGTCTTAAATAGGAAATTAAACAGTCATGTACAGTGTAGAGAGGAGGTCAGAAAGTGGATCTTGAGGTGCATTCACAACCTCTATTTGGGAGTCTTCCCAGGACTGCAGGGAGGTGGGGCAGACTCAGAAGAGAAATACTTGTGTAGGACAAATGTTACAAAACCTCCATGACAAAAAGCGTCCATAATAGGCGAGAAATTTGACCTGAGGACAAATCGCGTGTGTTTAATGTTGCTCAGGCATGCCCGTCTTTCAGAAGACTTAGGGTGAGAACTTAGGCAGAGTTGACTTCACAAATTCAGTGTGTATTAACCCAGAAAACTCACCGTTGTCCTTGAACTTACTACGAATTGTATCCTAGACTTGTGTTCATGAACTAGAGATTCTGTCATGAGAAATGGGAGAAAAGGTCTAATGTGGAGTTCTAATGAGTCAATGTTATTTGTGAATTCATGGTGAATCAAATCATTGTCTTCCAAGACAGCATTTTGACATAATTAGAGAAGTTGAATGGATAGCATTAGCAACACACACAATTTTGAAAAATAAATAAAATGCTATTTATTTCTTAGCAATAGAAGAATGCAGGGTTTTTCCAATTACTGTTTCATCCAAAACCTGTGATATCTATCTATCTAGAATTTTACTATAATAAATTTTATTAGCTGAAAATTAATTTTTACATAATAAAATAGGAATTAAAAAACCATGACACTATATATTATAAGTGAGGATATGATCAGATTTATGAAGTCTTTTGGTCTCTATATTTTTTGATGAACTTAGTACAATTAAGTCTAATGGCAAATTACAGAGTTATTAAGTAAAACAGTTTCTCGTGTGTGATACAGAATAAAATGTAAATTATGAAATAAAGGTAAATACAGATAGTTGAAAGAGGAATTGTTCAAGGTTACAAGAGCTGGAAAGCAAAAGATTCTGAAAAATTAAAGTGTATTAATCAGGGAAATCTGTGGTTACATAGCATCGTGAGAAAAAAATCAAATTATCTCCAAGTCCATTGAATATGTTGCCACAGATGTAAAAAGACACATCTTTGAATAGTAAAAATTCTGAACGTTAAATTACTGTTTGATTTTAGCTCTCTAGTTCTTCCACATTGTGCTCATTTTTAATGCTGCCACCTTAATCCCTTAAGTCTATCATTTAAATTTTTTCCCTGAAAATAAGCAATGGTCTTGTGATTTGGGGCTTTTTTTTTTGAAGTATAGCTGACCTACAGTGCTATCTTATTTCCAAGTGCATAACATAATGATTCAGTATTTCTATACATTACAAAATGATCATCATCATAAGTCTAGTTACCATCTGTCACCATACAAATTTATTACAATATTATTGACTATTGACTATATTCCCTCATGCTGTACATTTCATCCCCATGACTATTATTTTGTAACTCTGTTTTGTGTTTGTTTTGTTTTTTAGGTTTCACGTTAATGAAATCATTTGGTATTTGTCTTTCTCTGTATGACTTATTTCACTTAGTATAATACTTAGGTCCATCTATGTTCTTGCAAATGGTGAGATTCCATTATTTTTATGGCTGAGTAATATTCCATTGCGTGTGTGTGTCTATACACACAGACACCACAACTTCTCTATCCATTTGTCTATCAGTGGACACTTAGGTTGCTTTCATATCTTGATTATTGTGAATAACACCACAATGAACATAGGGGTGCATATATCTTTTCAGATTAGTGTTTTGTTTTCTTTGGAAAAATAGATCTGGGTTTTTTTTAAACATCAGGTTCACTGAAGAAAAATTTACATAGGGTAAAATTCACTCTTTTAGGTATACAGCCCCATGAATTTTGATAAATATTTATAAATGTATAACTGCCTTCACAATCAGGGTATTAAACATTTCCACCATCCTGTAAAATTCCCTTATGCCTCTTTGAGGGAATCCCTTTTCCCTATCTCATGGCTACCACTGATATGATTATAATTCTTTTAGTTTTGCCTTTCCAGAATATCATTTTTTTTTTGTCTTCTTTCACTTAGCATAATAAAAACTTTCATTTTGGGGGGTAAATACCTGTAAGTGGGATTCCTGAGTCATGTGGTAAATGTATGTTTAACTTTATAAGACTTTATATTAAACTGCTAATCTATTTCCCAAAGCGGCTTTACAATTTAGCATTCCCACTAGCAATGTTTGAGAGTTCCAATTGATCTGTATCTTTGTCCACACTTAGTAGTCAGTTTTTGAATTTTAGCAATTCTAATATATGCTAGTAGTAGCTCATCATGGTTTTAACTTGAATTTACCTAGTGATGTGGGTAAATTCATATCATATACATGGGATATGATGTTAAACTTTTCATTATTTTATTTGCCATTTGTATTTCTTCTTTAGTGAAGCCAAAATCTAACCAGTTGCTGAACAAGTGCCAGTAGCTGCTGACCTCCAAACTTCTTGTTTAATGAGGAAAATAAAACCTTATTTGTGTTGAGCCACTGGTAGTCATATTCTTTGTTGCATGAAGCTGAATAAGCATTCCCAAAGTATACAATCTTCTTTTCAAATTAAGATTTTTATATTCATATTCCTATATGCTCTCTTTTTGTTAATGGCATAACAATTACCCCATCACCTAAGCCAGAAAATTAATCCAGTTTTTATTTTTACTGCTTTCTTATCTCCCAAGGCAACAATTCACATCTCCTGAAGGAACTACTGCAATAGCCCTTTCACTAGTCTTCATGCCACCAGTTTTCCCTCCATATTGATATTAGGTTTAGCACTTTAAAATACAAATATGATACTGAACTGATTAAAACCTTTGGTTTATCATCGCCTGTAAGAGAAGATCTGAAGGCCTTAGCATAGCATGCACAGGCTTTCACAACCATTCCTCCATCTATCTTCTCAGCTTGATCATATGCCTCTACACTTCTCTCCCCTCCCTCCCTCCCTCCCTCCCTCACGTGCTGTGCTGCTATGAAACAGAACGGTTCACCCCTTTCTCACAACTCAGGATCCTTGATTGTTCTGTTGGGAAAGGCCTCTCCCCTTTTTCTCATCTGGACACCTCTTATTCATCTTTCAAGGTCAATGTCATATGTTACTTCTAGAACACACTTCTCAATTCTTCTAATAAGAGTTGCACATTTTCTTCCATCTGCTTCCATGAAACTTAATTCCTTCCTTTATTCTTGTACTTTCTCATATTTTTATGTGCTGGTTTTTCCTACAGTATGTTTGAAGTAGGTGATGAGTATGAATGCTACTCTGACATCTCTGAAACAAGTTCAATGTGATATTAAAAATATCTGTGATTTTAAAAAAAATGTTTACAGAGTGATAGTGACTGTAATATTTCCATAGTTTATTTTATGCTTTCATAATTGAAGAGAATACTGAATTTGAGGGGTCAGTGGAAATATTCAAATTCACACCTGCTTTGTTAAGAATCCCTGTCATAGAGTGTAAAGAAGGGAATAAGGCAAGGATAGAATCCTTAGGCATTCTAATGTTTAAGAGCTAAGCAGAGGTGATGTAAAGGAGGCTGAGAAGAAGTAGTCAGAGAGGTTAGAAAGGGAATCAGGAGAGTGATTAATTAGGCCAAGGAGTGGGAGCACCCAAGTTTAAGGAAAGAAGCCAAGAGAAATTAGTATTGAAAAGTCTATAGGGTTTGATCAACAGAAACCTTTGCTTGAATGATTTCTGACTTTTATGGCAGCCATTAGCTTTATATAGGTTTGGGAGGAGTAAGTTATTTTTTTTCCTCTGGCTCATCACACCATCAGGTTTGGATTTGTAGAGCTTAGAGACCAAATTCTATAACACAAAAGATAACCTTGAGGACTTTTCTGGCCATAAAAATACCAGTCTCATAAAATGATTAAAAGTGATAATGTTCAGTCTATAAATTAATCAGGGGAAATGGGGACATAAATTTTAGCAACTTTGTGTCATTATGAGTTTGTGTAAAGGATTTTGTTGGAAGAAATAAAGACTTAAGACCACATGACACATGAACTATGTTTCCAGATAAGGAGATGGCTTGGGCGAATGACTCCTTGTTTAATCACCTGTTCTATTTTTTATGATTTAATATATGAATCTCTTTTACATGATTGCATTTTAGATTTGATTGATTTTGGTTTTTAATTGTTAAATATGGAATTGATTAGACTTAGTTTTATGAGAATATAATTGGATGTAAATTAGGCTTTGGTAAAATTTAAATCAAAAATATATTAGGCAAATTCCTTAATCTTTTTTTTTTTTTTTTGCCTCAGTTTCTTCATTTGTAAAATTAAAGCCTTGGACTCGATGACCTTGAAGGTCCTTATGAGGTCTAATAGTTAAAGACTACAGTTTTATGTAGAGGAAATAACTATGTAGTTAATCAAATCATTCATTTTTCAAGTGATTATTTTGGCTTCTGAGAGCTTATGAGAAATCCCTTCATTTATGACTATTTGTATTCATTATCTAGACATTGTCCTCATATAGATGGGGGGCTAGTAATCACATCAGTCCCAATATGGAAAATGTCTTTCTTTCCAGTACCCAAATTTTAAACATGAAGGATGGCAGCAGGCTTTAAGCAACCAGTGCTGTCTATCTGACTTACCTATATTGAATTACTGCAAAACCATATTAATTTTTAGAACTGCTTCAAATCTTGAGGAAATTTAATACCGTGGGGCCTACCAGGTTACACAGCCTGTGAAGCCAAGCTGCTTGCCTGCAGCTGGTGCAGTGCTGCAGAGTTGTTTGCTGTCCTTGGTCACAGTCAAAACTGGCTACATTCCACGTCATTGAATCAATTGCTCAGAGTTTGGAATATGCTACCTCCAGAACCTGAAGAGGCATACCTGGTGTCATTCTTCTTTCTCTGCGGTGGGAATGCCAAGATGTAATAATTTGTGTGTTACTTTGGAGGGAATGTTCTGGCATACCCTAGACCATTCGAACCCTTCAAACTTCACTGCTGTGTGAAGTCCCTGAATCTTTAAGGTTTATCCTCCACTTTCTGGAACACATGTGTCTTAACCAAGGCCTCCACTTGCCATTTCTTGCTCATCTGGTCTGATCAACATGATGTCATCAATATCGTGGGCCAATGTGACATTTTGTGAAATGTCCAGATGATCCAGATGGTTCATTTGGACTATATTGTGACCTACCGTGCAGAGTTGGCATAGCCTTGTGCAAGATTAAATGTGTATGATTGTACATCTGACATGAATATGAACTACTTCTGATCCTCTTTCCTGATAGGGATAGAAAAGATCACATTTGCTAGATCAGTGGCTGCATAGTTTGTACCTGAGGCTATACTAATCTGCTGTAGTAAATATACCACATCTGGCGCAGTAGCTGCAATTGGTTAAGTTTGTGGTAGTCAAATGTCATGTACAGGAGCCATCTGGCCTTGTGGAATTCATTATGGATACCATGAATTTAAATGGAAAGTGATGGTGACCACTACCTCTGCGTTCTTTAGGTCTATAAGGGTGGTACTAATCTCTGCCACTACCACCAGGATGAAATATTTTTATCTGTGAAAGGGAAGTCTCATAGGTTTTCACTGGGCTTTTTCTACCATGATAGATTTTACCCTACATGCCAAGGACCAAATGTGGAGGTTCTACAGACCACCAAATATTTCCATTCCAATTATACCTCTGGAGACCCAGGGAATGACCACTATGGACCTAGTGGACCTACTGTAAGCCAAACTTGGACCAGGACTTTACTTAATATCTGGCTCCCATACATCTCCACTCCAACAGGGGCCATGATGACTCTTTGGGCCTCTGGTTAGCAATGTTAATTTGGACCTGTGCCTAACAGTCCTCAAAAAGTATGAGTGTTCCTCTTTTCCAACTTTATGATAATCTGAGTAAATGGCTATAGGTCCTTTTAATCAGGGACTACCATATATGCTTGCTGTTCTTTTGCAAGGCTATTTCTCTTAGGGACCCGGCATCTCTTTTAGTCATTGGATTTTAGGTCTAAGACTGGCTCAGGTCTACAAACTGGGCTTTTTACTAGGGCAGCTGTCCTAAGCCTCTTGATTATCCATCCTTGATTTCTTTTTGTTGTATATATTAAGAAATATATCAATACTTGTTGGCTGCCCATGACTTTGCCTTAGGAATGCCATGTCCTTTGAACATCTCCATAGCCCCTTGTGAGTAATTACCCACTCATAATGATAATATCCCCCAACTTGCTTCTGATCGTTCAGCATCATCACCACGTGGCCTCTCTTATCATCCCTATCATCCCTGCTGGCCTCTATCATCTCTATCACTTTCAGGGAGAGAAGTGCTATAGTAGTGTCTCTTACCTTAGCCCTGGCCTGCAGACAACAGCCACCACTGATCTTCTCAATGATTCCAGTGCCCCTCTAACCAGCTCGTTTCTTACCATGTTCTCTAAGCTGTCCCTAGAAGGTGGTGGGTTCTCCAGCCTTGTGTTTTCTCTCCACTCCAGAATCCCCATTTCCCTGAATCTGTTGATCCTTTCTTTCACATCTTCCATGGCAATCACAGCATTTCTACTTCACTTAGTGTGGATTACAGCCTTTTTAGAATCCAAGAGCCATCTAGGAGTATGTTTGCACTGTTACCTGGGTGCTTGCCAGGGTGTTAAATCCTGTATCATATGAGGATGCTTCCAAATCAACAGACTCACCTTTGTGAAAACTTATGCTCTACACCCTTTAGATCCTGCACTGTCAGGATCTAGTCCTACTCTCCTGGCTCCCACTGACATGTTTTTTGGCCCTGCAACTCCTTTAGCATATATATCCTTTTCTCTCTCAATAAGGCCCAGAACATCCTTGGCCAGGTTATGTCGTGACTTGACCCTGACAATTGGTTTGGTAGCTAGAGAAGAAAGTGGGGGTAGATCTTGAGAGGAGCATGTGTTGTCTTTCAAAGCAGAGTCTCTGCATCATGTGTAAGGAAGGGTGGGCACTACTAGCATTAAACACAAACAAGTGGGCCACCGTGCAGGTCTGGAGAGTTCAGCAAAACCTAAGGACTTAAAATTGAGTGCTTAATCTTCCCATCCTGTGTTCCACGGTCCTATTCCTTTCTCATCAAGGTCCTGACCTTGGAATGGCAGACTTGTTGGGCTGAAAATTCAACATTTTCTGGAAATATACTACTTCATGATTACTGGGTCCAATAGTTAGCATTTCCTGCCCTTTGGCAGCAAAGATTAGAGCCCCTTTTTGCTTCCAAGAAGGCCTTCTTGCCTTCACACTTTTCCTTAAATGAACAGTTAATTATCCTTACCTTTTCATTATAACCTTTACTACTAAAGCCTCCAGGCTTCTAAAATACCTGAGATAATGCCCACACCAATGCATTCCCTTCTACCAGTTTGTCATTGGTGAAAGTTATAACATTGGAACAGTTACAGCATGCTAGGAGACATCAGGAATTTACTTAGCCCCAGTGACAGGGTCCTTATTGCCAGTTGGCCAAAGGATGATCCAACTCAAACGTTTTATCTTAGAGTCTGCTTCCTGGGATTATTCTTGGTACTAACTCTCTTAGATCAAATTCACTGGAAAAAATACTCAACAGAGATATGTGTTCAGGAAGTTGACTGAGTCCAAGTGTTCTTGGATACAGTATATGTAAAGAGGTGTAAAGGAAGCAGAATTGGGCAAAAGGAGAGATTGATTTGTGATGAGATGGGCTGGCCAAGAAGTGCGTTCGGGTTTTTCTATAAGACGTTAGGGAACGTACTTCTTGGCCAACCCAATAGTTGCAAGAAAGCCCTCAGCTGATTATGTGGGGAGCTCTGGAGCTGGGATGGTCATTCAGAGCTGTCCTAATTTGAGGCAGCAAGGCCAAGATTTTAACCAGATGCTAAATTAAGAGTATCTTTTAAAATATATATATATATTTATTTAGTTGCACTGGGTCTTAGTTGCAGCACATGGGCTCCTTAGTTGCAGCTTGTGGGCTTCTTAGTTGTGGCATGTGAACTCTTAGTTGTGGCATGCATTTGGGATCTAGTTCCCTGAGTAGGGATCGAACCCAGGCCCCCTGCTTTGGGAGCGCAGAGTCTTATTCACTGTGCCGCCACCAGGGAAGTATCTTTAAAGGTGAAGTGATATTTGGGCAGGTGGCTTTCTTCTGTCAAAGGCAATTTCCAGAAGAAAATTTAATTGCAAACAGTCAGTAGCCAACATCCTGGCTGATAGGGGTATAGATGTCATGGTCCTGGAGGGGGATCTTGGCAGCACACCGCAGCATTCACTACAGATGTCATCAGAAGTGGTGCTTTAGCATTCTTGAAATTTTTCTCTGATTTGTGTCATTTTGTTTTAGTACTATTCTTAAAATTGAGTGTTCTCATTTGTAAAAATAAAGCTTCATCGAGAAACCAAAGCACATAAGCTTTCTAATCGTTTCTGTTTCTCTAATTTTTAAGTCAAATTTTCTCAAGATTTGAGGTAATTAGAGAAATTTATTTGATTTTGGAGTACTTTAAAAGAAGTCAGCAGAAAAGTCAGTGTCAGAAAACACTGGTTTCTTAGAGCCTACTATACTTGTTTAAAACAAGCCTACTATACTTGTTTAAAATTAAAAAATTAAAAATGTGGGCTTCCCTTGTGGCACAGTGGTTGAGAATCTGCCTGCTAATGCAGGGGACACGGGTTCGTGCCCTGGTCTGGGAGGATCCCACATGCCGCAGAGCAACTAGGCCTGTGAGCCACAAGTACTGAGCCTGCGCGTCTGGAGCCTGTGCTCTCCAACAAGAGAGGCCGCGATAGTGAGAGGCCCGCACAACGCGATGAAGAGTAGCCCCCGCTTGCCACAACTAGAGGAAGCCCTCGTACAGAAACGAAGACCCAACACAGCAAAAATAAATAAACAAATTAATAATAATAATTAAAAAAAATAAGGTCTTAAAAAAATTTATATTTATACAACCTCATCAACAATAAGATCGCCAACTGGGATGCAGAGAAGAAGGGCAGGAAAAAGAAGACAGCAAAAAGGATAGAAAAGATGACAAAGAGAAAGAGAAAGATAAGGAAAAGAGTGATGTAAAGGAAGAAGAGAAAAAGGAAAAAAAATGTAGCTTTTTAATTTGTAAATTAAAATAAAGTAAAAAAAAAAAACAGGGACTGTTTACACCTTTAGCATAAACTGGTTTAATGCTCATTCAGTCTAGACTCCACTTCAAAGCACTTTGAAACCACATTACAGACTTCTGTTGCAGGCAACTTGGCTAAGTAGATAGATGTTCATAGAACACTTCTTAGGGAAGGACCTTTAAAGTACTGGATAAAACATAAACATATTTTCAAATGCATGGCTAATTTATGAAGGAAAATATTTGGAGACCAAAATGAGAAAGCATGTATCTAGAGATGTAAGCAACCACAGAATTGGGCATGTGCTGGGTGGGGTTGGGTATGTTATCTGCATTGCCCAGTGGCCTACATGGGTTTGTTCAGGCTGCACATGTGTGAAAAAGGTAACAAACCTGCAGACCTGCATCGGTAGCAAGACTACATCAGAGACCCTGCACAGTCTGCTCTGCTGGCGGAAGCCCCTAGGGCAAGCTCTTCTCAGCTTGCTCAGGCATGACTCTGACCCAGTCCACTGTGCTTGCCGCCCACAGAGGACGTGTATTCAGATCTCTGAATGTCACTAAGTGAGGAGCAGCTACCTTCTACCCTTCCCCCTAAGATCTCCCCTCACCGTATGCAAAAATCAATTCCAGACAGCTGGAGCATTTCATTATGAAAGGCAGGACTTCAATACTTTTAGAAGTAAATAGGTCAACTCTGTATAGGAATGGATTCTTAATCACTACATCAAAATAATAAAACATGAAGAAACAGTGATAAATATCATATTAATCACAAGATCCCCCCCCCCCGAAAACTGAGGAAATGTCACCTCACAAACTGGGAGAAAATATTTGCAACACATATAACCAATAAAGGATAATGTCCAGAACATGAAAACATCAAACCAATATGAAAAGACAATCTATTGGAGAAAAAGGTAAAAGACATTAACAGACATTTCACAGATGAGGAAAAATAAACAGCCAATAAACTTATGAAAATGTGTTCAACTTTATTAGTAATCAGGGATATGCCAACTTAAGCCATAATGAAATACATTTTACACCCATTATATTGGTAAAATTTAAAGGTATTGTAATATCAAGTTTTGGTGAAGATGTGATAAACTGCACAGTCACTTTAGAAAACACCTTGGCATAATCTAATGAAGTTGAGCTACTTCATACACTTCTACAACGTATCCATTTTGAATATATAATTTATAGTATTTTATAAATCCTGGTGTGCTTGGATCAGTCTGATTTATATCACTTTTCCTGGGGTCATTTCTAATAACATCTCTTTGCTCTCCCCCAATTTTTTTAGTTTGATAAAATTTATGGTTATTCTATCATCATCCTTAAAAATATATGTAATGATATAAAAAATACGTGATTTACTTAATGAATGCCTATTATTGGGGATTAGGTTTTGGCAATTTTATTCTTTATACCATCTTCTTTTCCTTTTAAAAGTGTGCAGGCACTACAAGGCAATTAAATTCAACTTTAAGATTGGGTATACCATCGGTAGGGTACACATGGTCCTCCCGTGGGGTCTGCTTAAGTCAGGATGACAGTTAGGAACCCCTGATAACAGTAGTACTTGATCACTAACACAGGGGAGCAGCTGACCCAACCATTCTACTTCTTATTCATCTCTTGGTGATCACATAAATCTTTTTCTGTTTTTCTCAACATCCTGAAACTATTTTTTTTTCCTTGAGAGACATAAATTTTTTTCCAGATTTCCTTAGAAATATTTTCAAAGAGAATTATCCCTAAAGATCACTATCTCAACCTCTAAATCATTTAAAAACACTCTTCAGAATCTCCTGAAATTTTTCTACCTACTTCCTTACAAAAGTAAACCCGTTTTTCATGAAACAGCATTCTTGAAACAAGTGAACAAAAAACTGTAGTAGTCTTGTTACTTCTTATTATGGCTTTACATATTTTTAGTGTTGCAATGTTGTTCCTATATTTTTCACTATGAATGCACGTTTTTCAACCTTCACCTGTATAGATTCTGCTCAGATATAACAGAGTTACCTGAAGAAATGCATTCTGAGTTAGTAAATTAAGGATTGACAATAATTCTAAATAGTGTCACCTGATAGTATTCTAGGGTGATGGCAACCAACCTGTCTTAATAATTCATAATGTGTTCAGCTCATCCAAGTAAACCTCATTTTAGCATGATGATATTTTACCTTTAGTAAACTCCTTCCATGGCTTTTTCCATCTTTCCATCCTCAATTACTTATTAAGCCTGCAATTTGCTAATAATAGAAAGATACAACATGTGCTAATGATATAAATGCAGTGTTTCTCAAAGTGCTTGATATGCTCTATTATACATTATCTCTCTTTTAGAAATCACATAATTTTCTCATGTCCTAAGACATTTTAGAAAATAGAAATCGTGGCTTTGGCTATATGACAGTAGTAGAATTGTATAGCATACAAACTATGTCAGTATATATTATCCTAGCAGTCTTTTTTTTTTAAACATCTTTATTGGAGTATAATTGCTTTACAATGGTGTGTTAGTTTCTGCTTTATAACAAAGTGAATTAGTTATACATATACATACGTCCCCATATCTCTTCCCTCTTGCATCTCCCTCCCTCACACCCTCCTTATCCCACCCCTCTAGGTGGTCACAAAGCACCAAGCTGATATCCCTGTGCTATGCTGCTGCTTCCCACTAGCTATCTATTTTACATTTGGTAGTGTATATATGTCCATGCCACTGTCACACTTTGTCCCAGCTTACCATTGCCCCTCCCTGTAACTTCAAGTCCATTCTCTAGTGGGTCTGCGTCTTTATTCCCGTCTTGCCCCGGGTTCTTCTGACCATTTTTTTTCTTTTCTTTTTTCTTTTTTTAGATTCCAGATATATTTGTTTTTCCTCTTTCTGACTTACTTCACTCTGTATGACAGTCTCTAGGTCCATCCACTTCACTACAAATAACTCATTTTATGGCTGAGTAATATTCCATTGAATATATGTGCCACATCTTCTTTATCCATTCATCTGTCAATGGACACTTAGGTTGCTTCCATGTCCTGGCTATTGTAAATAGAGCTGCAATGAACATTTCAGTACATGACTCTTTTTGAATTATGATTTTCTCAGGGTATATGCCCAGTAGTGGGATTTCGGGGTGGTATGGTAGTTCTATTTGTAGTTTTTTAAGGAACCTCCATACTGTTCTCCATAGTGGCTGTATCAATTTACATTTCCACCAACAGTGCAAAAGGGTTCCCTTTTCTTCACACCCTTTCCAGCATTTATTGTTTGTAGTTTTTTTGATGATGGCCATTCTGACAGGTGTGAGATGATATCTCATTGTAGTTTTGATTTGCATTTCTCTAATGATTAATGATGTTGAGCATTCTTTCATGTGTCTGTTGGCAATCTGTATATCTTTGGAGAAATGTCTATTTAGGTCTTCTGCCCATTTTTGGATTGGACTGTTTGTTTCTTTAATGTTGAGCTGCATGAGCTGCTTGTAAATTTTGGAGATTAATCCTTTGTCAGTTGCTTCATTTGCAAATATTTTCTCCCATTCTGAGGGTTGTCTTTTCATCTTGTTTATGGTTTCCTTTGCTGTGCAAAAGCTTTTAAGTTTCACTAGGTCCCATTTGTTTATTTTTGTTTTTATTTCCATTTCTCTAGGAGGTGGCCCAAAAAGGATCTTGCTGTGATTTATGTCAGAGTGTTCTGCTTATGTTTTCCTCTAAGAGTTTGATGAGGTCTGACCTTACATTTAGGTTTTTCATCCATTTTGAGCTGATTTTTGTGTATAGTGTTAGGGAGTGTTCTAATTTCATTCTTTTACATGTAGCCGTCCAGTTTTCCCAGCACCACTTATTGAAAAGGCTGTCTTTTCTCCATTTTATATTCTTGCCTCCTTTATGAAAGATAAGGTGACCATATGTGTGTGGGTTTATCTCTGGGCTTTCTATCCTGTTCCATTGATCTATATTTCTGTTTTTGTGCCAGTAGCATACTGTCTTGATTACTGTAGCTTTGTAGTATAGTCTGAAGTCAGGGAGCCTGATTCCTCCAGCTCCATTTTTCTTTCTCAAGATTGCTTTGGCTATTCAGAGGATTTTGTGTTTCCATAAAAATTGTGAAATTTTTTGTTCTAGTTCTGTGAATAATGCCAGTGGTAGTTTGATAGGGATTGCATTGAATCTGTAGATTGCTTTGGGTAGTAGAGTCATTTTCACAATGTTGATTCTTCCAATCCAAGAACA